>NC_079171.1:16572178-16669678 GCF_947568905.1 Ostrea edulis
GCCAAATGGGTTGCCAGTGTACAACCTATCAATTATTTTCAGTCGTAATCATTGATGTGTTTTATTCACACTATTGACTTCAGCTTTCTTGTTAATATGGAAAACATTATTGAAGAGACTCCAAAGTTCAATCATACTCCCAGGTTTAAAGTATAATTCACAAAACCAATCCAATAGACTAACGTCTAACGATTAATATAGATTACAAAAAGAAGTGTCTGAAAATGGCAGGCACTGTGGCAGGATGGTCAGCGTGTCTGAAAT
This sequence comes from Ostrea edulis, assembly GCF_947568905.1. NCBI lineage: Eukaryota > Metazoa > Mollusca > Bivalvia > Ostreida > Ostreidae > Ostrea > Ostrea edulis. The sequence goes on from NC_079171.1 coordinate 16,572,443, forward strand.
ATGATACCTTGATACCAATCTGATGTTTTGTGAATGGTATCTAAAAGACTGGGCAAAGTAAGCTTACATCGGGGTGGAATATTGATTTCCTTTCAGACTCTGAAGACAACCAGTGGCATACTACACTACACGATAAAGTATTGGGTTAAAAAATGGCAGAAATTGAATTTTAATGTACTAAAAGAAAAAGAAAAGAAATTATTCACTGTTTTTGTTTTATTGAAATTATTCATAGGACAAGTTGGGAAATTGGAGTACGATGTGTATGAATTTGTAGGGACTGTTAAAAATTGTACTAGGCATGATGTAGGGCATGTGCTTGAAAAAAAAATGTTGTGAAGACTTTAATAACAAACAATATTGTTGATGACCCACAGCATATTCTAAGTTGAGTGTTCTATAGCAAACTGAGTATGTCCAAGGTGGTTTTCTTGCTAACAAGCTGACTGTGATGATATTTGTTGTACATCTTTCGGGTCTGAATGTATTCTGAAGTTACACAAACACTGAAGTCAGCATTGTATTTGATTTCTTATATTTGACAACTAATTAATTTAAAACACGAGTTTGCATTTTGTGATTTCAGGATGTTACAAGATCACCACGGTATTCAGCCATGCTCAGACGGTGGTACTCTGTGTGGGATGTTCCACAGTGCTGTGTCAACCCACAGGCGGAAAAGCCAGACTCACAGAGGGTATGTGTTTTCTTAATGTTGGCGTCCAGTTTGTCATTTTAATTGTTTGTTTTATTATGTTGCAATAAAGGTTTATTAAGCAGCTGATGGAAATTGCATACAATTTATATAACTTTATGATAAGGAGAAAAAAATCATATAAATGTGTTTGTATTGCAGGCTGTTCCTTCCGTAAGAAGTCTCACTAAATGAATGTTATTTATATTGGCTGTTTGATGATGAGAGGCTGAGAACATGGGGTTGGCATGGTAACCACCATCAGATTTGGACTTTGTGATACTCTTCTTTTCCTTGACGAGAAGGACTGCTCGTAATCTATATATCATTTATAAACCTGGACTTTGTGGGATGCGTCGTGTGATTCTCTGGTTTTCTAGATAGTTGGATTGCTATTCTTGATATCCTTGCTATTTCTGAGTACCAAGTGTTGCTCTGTATATTTTTAAACAAAACTACATTGATCATCAATAAAATGTAGGGTATCACAAACTCCAGAGAATGCGTTGAGTTTGTTTCTATTAGTTACAGGTCTAAAAGGCGAAGGATTACAATTCTTTCACAGTATACATACACTACTTGGAATTGATCACTTTTAAAAGAAAGTGGTAGAAGTTGTGTCTTGTGTGCACTGGGGTGATTACATTTTATCAAGTTGTTTTGTACTCTGAACAGGGTAGAAATGAATCTAAAAGTTGAATCATCAATCAAATTTATATCCCCGTGAGTGTTGGTGAATCTGTCAGTATAAGATTGGTTTAATGGTTGAAGTTGCTAGAAAATTACAAACCAGTAAAATTTTGGTTAACAACATTGACCCCTGTTAAAAATCTTTTTCAGAACCACTGGGCCAATTTCAAACAAACTTGGTGCAAAAAGGGGATTCAAGTTTGTTCAAATGAAGTACTATGTTCTCTCTTTGGGGAGATAATCAAGAAAATGTAAAAATGGGGTGGTGTCATTGAATAAAATCTTTGTCAAGAACCACTGGGGTAGAAAAGTTTAAACTTGCTTGAAAGCTTCCTATTAACGTTTGTTAAAATCATGGCACCCTGAGCCTGGTGTAGGGGTGGGGTCGTAATTGGAGATCAACGTTTGTTAAAATCATGGCACCCTGAGCCTTGTGTAGGGGTGGGGTCATAATTGGAGATCAACGTTTGTTAAAATCATGGCACCCTGAGCCTTGTGTAGGGGTGGAGTCATAATTGGAGATCAAAATATAATGTGGAGATACATAGGAAAAATCTCTGAAAATCCGATACTGAGGGACATAATTAGTTATAATGATAAATATTGAAGAATCCTCTGGGAAGGGCCACAAAGTTATACATGAGAATGCATAGGGGGAGAACATCAGTAACCACACGTTACAGGGACCTGATAAGTCACATCTTCATAAGTCAAGGGTTGCAAGAATTTCCAGGTAGCCTAGATTTAAGTTGGTTTAAATCATGACTCCCACATGGGGCAACAATAGGGGATCAAATTTTTATATGGGAATGTACGTGTATTTTAATTTTGAGGAAACATCTTTAGAGAGTTCTGAAGTAAAGCAGGGTCATGTTGATGTGATAGCATCTTCAGGTAATGCAAAATCAAGTTATGTTCAGGGGAGCAAGAGGTGTGATTGGGCCATAGAGGGAGCTCTTAGTCTGATTTGGGAATAGGGTACTACTAAACAGTACGTTAGAGTACGCTAGTAAAATTTCAATATTTAATGCAATTCAATTGTTTATTTGTATGTATACCACTTAAATAAAGATGATTATAAAATAAAAGTGCAATATTTGTCAAAAGTATTTGGTGTTTTAGCGATATTTTGATCAGAAAACATTAAATGTATTGAAGATTTACGGCATCCCGATCCCGATTATTAGTAGTTTGTTTTGAAAAAGTATTAAATTTGATCGGAATCAAACGGTAAACTTTAACTTACAATAATTCCTAAAATAATGAAAACAAACACAATATATTCCAGATATTCATTTATTAGGTTAAACTAAAGTAAGAACATCTACGGACAGCAGTTACATTGCATCAAATTATGAAATTTTACTAGCGTACTCTAAAGTACTCTATCGTACTCTGTTTAGTAGGACCGATGGGAATATGCATGAAATCAAAGCATTGCTGGTTTTTTTTTTTTAAGTTTAGTATTTATCATGCAAATGTTCCTAAGTCGTTTTAATTTGATTTGTTAATGCCCCGTAATATAAAGGGGGGGGGGGGTATTGTTTTCATACTGCTACCGACTGCAAGTTTTAATGTAAACCACATAGAGCATCAGAAATACGCATAAAGTAACAGGTACCCCCAAATGCATACACAGAAATCCCAATGGAGTCGACAAGTACATGTTAATTGACAAAAGCACAGAAGGTAACAGCTGCTTGTGGGAATGTTGCGTGAGCCCGAATGGAGGCTTTGACCCCTTTGCTTGTAAGAGATGACTAAATGGGGCTGTCCTTCGGATGAGACAGCAAAAGCCGCGGCCCCATGTCACAGCAGGTGATAAAGGTATCTCTGTGCTCAAAGACCGTGAGCACCAAACTAATACCTAAATATTCTCGAGGTGTTATACAATCAATGTGTGAAGACATCAGACGAGTTTGATCACAGGCCATGTAGCTCAGTGGTAGAACACATGACTACTGGAGATTCAGGAGACCCGGGTTTGAATCCCGTCTGTCATTTTTATGCCCTCATGAAAAACGGAACCGTTGTCAGTTATAGGGGTATAACCACGCCCCCTGCGCCATAGCATTAAAAATGACGCATATACGCCGTTCTGGTGTTGTAGCCTTGTATTTCATCATCAGTGTAAACGATGTTTTAAACTTGCTGTGCCACAGAACCAGTCATGGGAAATTACTGGTCCTGTACCAAATTTGTCTGCTCTTCTGGATACCTGAGATAAAATATATCGTATTAACTTTTACTTGTACAAAATGCAAGTTCTGACAATTGATTTTAATTTATTTAGAAAATAATATCAGTTGGTTATACCGAGAAATCATAAAAATCATCCTCAATTGTTTCTCTATATAAGTTTATCAGTAACATCGCTCTATCTAAAGACCATCAGGTATAAGGTGGGTATCTTAAGATTTTTACTTTTTATTCTACAAAAATATTTATGTGCACCATCGAGGGTCAAATATGGAAAGAAAAAGTAAAGGTAAAAAGCAAAACCTGCCATTTTCTGAAACCGCCTTAACGTTTACGCTCTAATTTTAATTTTTCTAAACAATTTGACAATGTACTGATCTAGTGGTCTGACATTTACGCGAGTTATCGCTCTTGCTCTAGGTCGTATGAGAGGAAAAAATAAGTTCTCCATGAAGCTTTGAAACTTATTTTCATCAAACTTTTTTGTATTCTCGAGATATATAAGACATGCTTGATCAGATAATCATATTAGTGTTGATGTAGATGCCGCCAATGAAGTTGTGACGAATTACATGTAGCATTGCGATAGATAAGAGCTCATTTTAATGCTTCTTTCGGTAATTTTGAATCCCGAGTTTAGAAAAATTAAAGCATTGATTAAACCAAAGTCAAATATACATTATTTTAGGCACTTAATCAGTGTCATGGATTTAATTGTGACCCCTGAGAGGCTACAGGCGTTAGGGTGGGTGACCCCTGAGAGGCTACAGGCGTTAATTGTAACCCCTAGCTGAGAGGCTACAGGCGTTACGGTGGGTGACCCCTGAGAGGCTACGGGCGTTAGGGTGGGTAACATTTCTGGTTAGTTTCACTATACCGGTTGTGTCCATCATTAGCGAATTTGACGACGCGCATACAGTCGACGTTCCATTGGCTGACAAATGGTCCGAATATAGTTCTGCCACTCTTCCAACAACACCCTTCCCAGTTCTCGTGGATTCCGAGGCTGGCGACTGCGCACGCGTCTACCAAGCTCGTCCCAAACATGTCCAATCGGATTAAGGTCTGGGGACATGACAGGCAAATCAAGGACATCGACGCTATTTCCGTGACATTGCAGTCTCGCAGTGTACGAGCGCGCACTGTCCTGCTGAAAAACCACTCTGTTGTCTTGTCTGTGTTGTTGTATCAATGGCGCCAAACACAGGCTGCAGAACGGGATACCTGTAAAGTGCGAAACGAAACGAAATCTACCGAAACGAAACCTACCGAAACGAAACAGATTGTACAACTTTTATAATAATTAAAAATGGTATCCTAGGCCCCTGTGAAAGCTACCACATATAAATAAAATTCGCCTCCCCTTTGATGTAGGCTTTGGGCTTGACTGATACAAAGTTTTAAAAATTGGAGGGGGGGGGGGGGTGTGAGTAAGCACAAAGTACATATCCGAAGTTGATAACATACCATGTGCAATTAGTTTCAGATCCATAAATTTCAGAACGGGGGGTTACAGTCTCACAGGTCAGAGGTCTGGGGAAACACACTTAACGAGGCGTGGGACGCCGTCGCTGGATCCGGTTTTGGGCATAAATACATGTTTCAGTGTTTTTTGCTCTAAAGACAAATCTATGAATACACGTGGATATTGTGTATTTGTATGTAGTATATCAAACGGTGGATTCTGAATATGTCCTACCGTTCTCTTTGCAATTTATGCTTCCCTTGTTCATAAGCCTTTTGATTTTACAAAATGTTGACCTCCTCCTGATATTATTGCATAAAACAATTTCCGTTTTCCGTCCCGTTTTCAATTCCCCGTCTTAGCAACACCCCAAATGTATAGAGTTATCTTTAGACTCACTACATATCAATAATAATTTTTAATAATATATGTATATATATCTTGCCGAATTGCATTCATATAATATGGTATACTATTTAATTTTTTTCATTATTGAAAGTACTCGCACCTCAGCAGTTAGAGATAAAATAAGAGGTTAAGAGCTCTTCCTGCTTTCAACTTTCTCAGACACCAGCTTCTTCAAACTATGTAGCTATGCCCAAAGGCGGATCCAACGCCGGTGACCCCACCCCTCGTTTAGTATGTTTCCCCAGACCTCTGAGACTGTAACCCTCTGTTCTGAAATTTTTTGATCCGAAACTAATTTCACATGGTATTTAATCAACTTCGGATATGTACTTTGTGCTTACTCACCCCCCTTTCCAACTTTTAAAACTATGTATCAGTCAAGTCCAAAGCCTACATCAAAGGGGAGGCGAATTTTATTTATATGTGGTAACTTTCACAGAGGCCTAAGATACCATTTTTAATTATTATAATTTTAAAAGTTCGGTTATACATGTACAATGTTTCGTTTCGTTTCGGTGGGTTTCGTTTTGTTTCGGCAGATTTCGTTTTGTTTCGGTAGATTTCGTTTCGTTTCGTTTCGATTTCGTTTCGCACTTTACAGGTACCCCTGCAGAACGTCTATATACCGCTGAACAGTTTCCATGCGAAATTACTAATTGGGAGCGAATATTTGTGTTAATCGCACTCCAAACCATGATGCTTCCTCCGCCAAATCCGTATATCGGGTTTCTTCCGCGTTATGTTTTTTTCCGCGAATCAGAACATAAAACAGTATTTCAAAGTCATAGCGAAAATATGATTCACGATTATTTTTAAAACTTATGAAGGAATTGGGGAAAAGTTAGCATTTGTACGTATAACTCGTAATTTTTTATGCAAAAATTCAGTCAATGAAACGATTTACAGGATTTCTGAGTTACTGTTACTGTCGCAATTATAATCAAATCTCAATATGGATGATATTCCTGCTTCTCTGAATCCATCTCTGACGATTTCGGGTTTTGTTTGCACGTAATCATAAAGCATTGTCAGCCATTTTGCTCCAAGTCGCTTCATTCGCGTGAGAGATAAATCGAACTTCACCTCAATTTCGGAAGACGCGCTCAGATGATCACACACCTGTGCTGTGAACCAGTTTTCACTTTTGTTTACACTCAAGCATATTGTAAATTCAATGTATGTACAATTTGGCGGTATAGTAACATAAATCACTGTTCGTTAGCGGGGGGATCCGGGTTAGAATAGGTCCTCAGTCCCCAGGAACCATGTTTCAAACAAACTTAAATCTGCACTACTTGAATATAATTCCATACTAATCGTAGCCCTGTTCTTCTTGAGAAGATTGTCAAATTTCCTCCGCCTACATTTCCACGTAAAGTTGTAAACCCTTGAATCCATACTGTGGTATAACCATATTCCTGTGGAATTGGTTTGAACCAATTTGAATCTGCACTATTCGAAAATGCTTGAACATGGATATGACTATGATTAATCATGGCCCTGCTATTCTTAAGATTTTTTAATATAAAGATACCCTACATATTGCTATGTAAAACTTTGATTCCTTATTAAGGTCCAACCCTACCCTCCAAGGCCATTATTTAAATAATTGATATTTCAAAACAAATACCTAAAATTACCTTCTTTCAATCTAAATAGCGATTTACAGGGGTGTTGCGGAAAACGCGGAACGAAAAACGGAATATTGCACCATAAATTGATTGTCTGCTTCCCTTGTTCAAAATAATTCTTTTGATTTTACAAACTTCTGACCTCATAATACTACCGTATATCAGGTTTTTTCCGCGTGTATCTAATTTCCGCTTTGTTCGCGACGATTTCCGAATCGCGGAAAATAAATCCGCGTAAATTTGATTCAAAGTTTTGTTTTTGTAATACGGTGAAAGTTCTGTGTTCAGTGTGTTTTGTTTCCCCCTATATCCGACAAACGCCAGGTAACAGGTATGTAAGCCTCAGTGTTTATTTAATAAAGGACAAGCTAATTGAATGGGCCACGTTCTTTGCTTCAATCACTGTATAATTATACCCGAGCCACTCATACATGTAACGGTACAGGGTTTATGGTCGTTCTAAACTGAAAATAATTATCGATAAATATTTTGTATGAGTACCATTATAGCTAATTATAACGATTGATTGATTGAATATTGTTTAACATCCCTCTGGAGAATATTTCACTCATATGGAGACGTCACCACTTTCGGTGAAGAGCTGCAAAATTTCGGCCTATGCTCGGCGCTTATGGCCTTTGAGCAGGGAGGGATCTTTATCGTGCCACACCTGCTGTGACACGGGACCTCGGTTTTTGCGGTCTCATCCGAAGGACCGCCCCATTTAGTCGCCTCTTACAACAAGCAAAGGGTGAGAGCACAATAGGGGAATTTTTTATGGGATTACTGATATGCATAAAAAATCTTTAAACTCTTTTCTAGAACCATCGGTCATGATTAGTCACAGTGTGGATTCATAGCTTGGTTGGGGCTAAAATAGGAATTCAATGTTTCATATGACAATATATAAGGGAATTTTAAAACGTCTTTTTAATAGTAGCGGGGTCCACTTTATATTCTAATATCAAAAATTTCCCCAAGTTCTGTTGATTCAAGTGTATTTTTCTATCCAAATTATTGACTCTGGGATTAGGGTGGGCTACAGGCGCGGATCTAGACATTTTTCAAAGGAGGGGGGGGTTGAAGAGGAAATGCAGGGGTGGATCCAGGAATTGCGGTTACGGGGGGCGCCACTTTATGAGGCAGGGGGTTTGGGGGCCGCCTTGAGGCTCCCAGTGGGTCCAGGGAAGCTCCTGGATTTTACAGATTTTATAGGGCTTAAATTCATTTCTCCGGGAGTGGAAGAAATTATTGCTTCTTTTATCGTTTAGTACATTTGTGTAAAACAAGATACCACGATTTACCTTAAATTTGAAAATTTTAGGGGGGGGGCGCCGACTGCACCCCTCCCCCCTCCCCCCTCCTTAAATCCGCCACTGAAATGAGAGTTGTTATAACGTACGTTAACATAGTTAAACGACAACTTAACAGGAATGCTATCAATTTGTATTTCTAAATTCAAATTTGGATTAATGTTATTGTATAATTATCAGACGTAGATCTGTCACTCTTGATTTTAAAACGAATCCTGTTTTAAAATGCATTCCGATTTACTTCAATAAATGTAATATTACAGATACAAACTATATAAAAGATAATATGAATTATCATCACCTGATAGAAATGTTGACGCACAATTGTATAAACAATTTCCATCGCCTAGGATTTTAATAACTCTATAGTCATTCTCCTCTCTCTCTCTCTCTCTCTCTCTCTCTCTCTCTCTCTCTCTTTAGCGAATCCAAGGGGGGGGGGGGGGTTGCAACCCCCGTAACCCCCTCTAGATCCGCCACTGGGCTAAAATTGGATATGAAATGAGGTTTTTTTTAAAATATGATTTTTTAATTTTTTCTCTCTCACAAATATTGACATAAGACAAACGAACAGATATCATTTTTTTCTAAACACTTTCATACTCACACTCATACTTTTGTTGGTAGGTGCTTGCATTTTTAATATAATTGTAGAAGAAAAAATGATAACAATACTGAATAAATAAATAATAGAAGCTTCAAAATTAGGAGGAAAATATTGCTTGAAATGGTAAAATTATGATTTTTTTTTTTATGTTGTCAAAAAGTGTTTTCCATACATGCCAGGTATTTTCAATTTTTTGTATGTCTAGGTTCTGATACGCATTTACATTTTTCAACCTTGTATTTGTTGTATACATAGAACAATAATTTCAAAAATCTTGGCCATTTGTTGTTGTTTTTTCAAACAAGGAAAAATATATTGCTTTATATATAGGTTAAGGAAATTTACAATTCTGTTGTCTTTAGACTATGGGAGTTCACCGAATAAAATATTAAGTACCTATTCTTTTGGATGTTGTTTTATAAATGCGCATGCTCAGATTGCTCCACGATATAGACACTTTTTCACAGCCAATGAAAACGTGTTGAATTGTCTCAACAACATCATTACAAAAGGTACAACAATCAAAAGACACAACATTGATTTTTTAAAGATAATAATTGACAGGCAGAATTCTATGAAGTAATCTATATTGTAACCATTGGATAGTAGAGTCCTTGGTAGTCTTAAAACATATAGTAAAAACATCCTTAACACATATTTCTGTTCCATAAGCTACCAGATCTAAGTTCCACTTTGAAACAGAAGTAGGTATATCATGATTTACATTTAACTGTTTGCAAACAGATTTAGTACATTTAGTTTGCAAAATCAAAGGTTTATAATATAGTAGTAGTAGTTTATTTATTTATAGTGACATGTGTATATTCACAAACATTATGTAGTAGTAGTAGTAGTTTATTTATAGTGACACGTGTATATTCACAAACATTATGATGTAGTAGTAGTTTATTTATAGTGACATGTGTATATTCACAAACATTATGTAGCAGTAGTAGTAGTTTATTCATAGTGACACGTGTATATTCACAAACATTATGTTAACAGACAGTGTAAAAATAAATCAAACACCCGGCCCATCGGGCCTATGTGCCACTTTAAACACAAAACTTAAATGCAGTACATAAAGAAGAAAAGAAGAAGGGATATAGGGTGTAAAAGATCTATTGATGAAACCTTTGTTTTCAAACAATTTCAGATGAGTTGATATTGCACTCAATACCATGTTATATTGTATTATACAAACTTGGATATCAAATTTTTGTTGAAAAAAGTTATGTGATAAAAGATTCCCTTTGTCATCTAGGAAATCGTCAATGAGTTTCACACCCTTTTTTTAATACCAGCTTTTGATAAACAGTGTTTTCATACCCACTCTAATATTTGAATTATACCACACAGGAATGCTGGGATAGGTTTCCTTGTAGAAATTGTTGTCAAAGGATTCTATTACATGGAGCATAGAATTAAAAACGTCTTGCCAAAACATATTGTTTTCTGGAATGACCCATTCAGAGATAAATGCATCTCCAAAATCAAGTAATTTGTGAACAAAATCATGACCATTAATTGCTTCAAAAATATCTACCCAGGATGTTTTCCCCACCAATAACCTTTTCAACCATGAACATTTTAAAGACATGATAAAATTTTTGATGTCCACCATGTTTAGACCTCCATGTTGGTTGTCTTGAGTTACAATTGGGGGTTATCACTGTAAAAATGGCACGTTTTCATCTGTGGAATGGCCAAAACTAATTCGCACCACGGTGCTAATAACAGGAGTGGCATAATCTTGTTATTCGCTCCGCGATTAAGTGTAAGATTTATTTTTCCTTTAGTAAGAGTTATTTGCTCTTTAAATTTGGTTTATTCCGTTAAATTACTATATGAATATGCAAATTTTCAAACATTTGCATATGGCACAGAAGAAAGAAGTATAAATTAAAACACCTTGTGGGTGGGGGTGGGGGATAACATGATTATACCTAAACACGTAGTCATGGTCATGCTTTGAGACTCATTCAATAGCCTTCCATCAAAGGTACAGGTAATGTATAGGACTGTTTACAGCCATTTACAGGACTTGATTCACTACATGTATTGCAACACATTCAAAGTCCGTGCAAAAATGAGAACATGGAAATACATTGACATGATGACAAACGATTAATGTTCCTGTATGCAATAAATTGTTAAAAATTAGTTAAAAATGTACACAAATGCATTTCTCCTGTACATGAAATCAAATACACTGCCCTTTGTACGCAATGAAAGACATGGACCTCAACATGATTTTGAATTTATTGTTTTCATTTACAAATTTATTCATCGCAATTTAAGTCAAAGCCCCCCCCCCCCCCTTTAATAAAATGCAAATATGCATTACTGTTCATCTTAATACGTGGTATTTATTAAGTTGCGACATTAATTTTAAGAGAAACATTTATTCTTGTCTATAACAGAATAAAGTACAAATATGCATTAAAGTTCAACTTGAATTTATATTCCGTTATCAAATTAAAGCTGACATGAATTAATAAATATAGTATAATTCTATATGTCCGCCATATTTCTCTGCTAATCCGCCATATTAGTTGGAATTTCTATTGTAATTTCTATTCTATCAGGGTTCGCATGGTATATAAGGGGACGAGCTTTGCTGATAACATGATGATAACATCAAAAACTATGACTTTTCAACACTTTACAGGCCCATTCCTAACGAAAAATTAAAGACTAGACTTTTTGACACCAAAGACAGTTGCTTTTCAACAAGAGGCCCATGGGCCACATCGCTCATATTTAAAGATTTTTCCCATATATTCGCATGTAAAACTTTGATCCCCTATTGTGGCCCAACCTACTCCCAGGGGACAGGATTTTTACAAAATTGAATCTGTACTATGTCAGGAAGCTTTCATGTAAATGTTAACTTTTCTGGCCAGTGATTTTTCATCAGAAGATTTTTAACGATTTTCCCTATATATTTGTATGTAAAATTTTGATTCCCTATTGTGGCCTCATCTTACCCCCGGGGACCATGATTTTTACAAACGTCAATCTGCACTATGTCAGAAAGCTTTTGTGCAAATGTAAACTTCTTTAGCCCAATGGTTCTTAAAGCTGTATGGTCCGAATTACATTTTTTTTCCATCTCGTAAAAACGCTATTAAATCATCGCACGTATGTAGTTATGAGGCTGTATGACATGTCATACATTATTTCACTTGCTTTAACAATATTATTTAATTCTAAATCGGTATTTACAAACAACCGCGTCACTCTGCCATTTCAAGTGACAGTCACGTGACCAGTTCAAACTTTCAGATCAACAGTGGTCTTATCTGTGTAAAGCTGTGTATTTTGTTACAACATTACCGTGCCATAAGTTTAATAGAAATAAAAATATCAAATACCTCTTAGTAATTCGTTGTTTTACGCTCTTTCAGCCTTAAAACTAGACAGTTGCGTATGAGTTAATACATCATGTTGGATTCCGGCATAATCCTGTTATTAGCACTGCGGTGCTAATAATATTTGACGTTTTTTTTTTTTTACGTAACGTCAGAAGCGTTAAAAGTTATAAATATATCATTATTTGGTGATCTCTAATGAAATTTCTGTATAAAATAAAATCCAGAGAAAATTCAAAATTTTATTTTTTATTCGTATTTGAAATAAATGGTCATCCCATACTAAAAATGGCACGTTTTGATCTGTGGAATGCGCAAAACTAATTCGCACCGCGGTGCTAATAACAGGAGTATATATAGAGAGACGATGTTTTAAAAATCAAGATTATAAGCTCTACGAAGGGAAGTATTCCCGGGAAAAGGGTTTCTTTGGGGGAGTTCATAAAAAAAAAAAAAATGAGGCTTGGAGATTTTGGGGGGTTATCACTGTAACAAGAATAGATATGGGTTACCCCATATCCAAGATATTCGACTTTTAATTTACTTGAATTTTCACTATGCTCAGCTGATCTCTACGAAAAGACTGCATTTGTTATGAAACTGGTGTATAGTCCTTCATGTCCGTAGCAAATACCGTTACCAGTCTTTTGTCACTAGCAAACAGTGCACACACAGGTGCTTGCAAGACATATGAAAAAATGGATAGATGGCACAAATACGGTACAAAGATATTTATGCTTTTTTGTCGAATGATAAAGAAGGAAATCAAGGAAGTTGGGGATTAGCAAATTTATTAAAATACAGCAGAAAAATATAGCTTTAAAAATACTACATGAGAATGCGTATACCTATTAATATAACCTATTGGGGCACATACTCTGTGCAGGCTTAATTTTTGCTAAAAATGATCATTTTTATCACAAAATTTCCCTATCAAACCAGTCTTATTTCATCATTCTTCCCAAATTTTTCCTTTTATATTTGTATGGAAATTCAAAGCAAAGACATGAAATTATTTTTACCATGTAACAAATTAATGTGAACTTTAGAATGGCAAAAACAAGAAGGATTGATGTAATCTACACTTTCTCCAAATTTTGTGTATGGTATTATATAAATATTGCATGTAGTTGAGGGTAACATTGAAAATTTCAATGTTACCCTCAACTACATGCAATATTTGTTTTATTATACTGAATGTTATGTAAACAGGAAAGCAGAAAAACTTACGTCTGTTGACATTTGATCAATAACTGTCACTGCGATATTTCGTATATCGATGCGGGTAATCCCGTTTATTGCAAACGCTCAAATGACGTCGTCTAACAATCTACGGCGAACCGTACGCGCATAAATTTGACGCATGTGATAATTTTTTTTATAATATCACCCGTTGTCAAGTACTGTTACCCGTTGCTAGATATTATTACCCTGGGGCGCGTGCTTTCTGTTCTCAGAGGGTAACAATATGTTTTTTCAAATGCTTCTCGACCAATCAGATTCGAGTATTTTACATGAAAGTATAATAAAAACCTTAACAGCAAAGAAACCCTTAAAAAAATAAATAGACATGTATAATTATGTCACACTGAATACATTGCAAATATCTTCAGACTGGTGATCTTCACCTTTTAATTGTGGTCCGAATCCAGGTGTTGAGTGTTGTGTATATATATATATATATATATATATATATATATATATATATATATATATATGCATTCCGTCATTAAACAACGGGAAAACCCCACATAAATTAATGATTAACATTCTCTCTCAGAAGAAATTGTATGATAATTAACGAACAATATTCATCAAAGTAATATGATTAATGCAATAGTATAATCAATCGTGAAAAATTTTTCAATCGAATGACCTATATTTCGTGAAAAGACTGAGGAGGCAGCTAGCGTAGGAATATGAACACTTCTTATATACATTTCTAGGGGAAAAGTGATTTTTCTTAAAAACATTTTGTTTTCTCCCACGTATTACATACACATCGATATTCTATACATTTGTTGTAATCCTGTATCTGCTGATCATGGATGGAACTATATTTTTTCAGAGCAATTGTGTGAAGAGTACCTGAATCCAGTAATAAATCTTGAATAGATAGTATGCACTGATCGAATATATTAAAAATGGCACGTTTTCATCTGTGGAATGGCCAAAACTAATTCGCACCGCGGTGCTAATATCAGGAGTGGTATAATCTTGTTATTCGCTCCGCGATAAAGTGTAAGATTTATTTTTCCTTTAGTAAGAGTTATTTGCTCTTTAAATTTGGTTTATTCCGTTAAATTACTATAGGAATATGCAAATTTCAAACATTTGCATATGGCACAGAAGAAAGAAGTATAAATTATAACAATTCGTCCCGCGGGGCGAATAACATGATTATTCCTAAACACGTAGTAGACGGTCATGTTTTGTGACTCATTAACCATCACACAAACAATCCTACATTAAGCACCCCTTTTCGTAGACAACGAGAACATCACTGGATCAGGACCCTAGGCACTGAATTTCCATATGGAAGCAATGATAATGTATATGATGTGGGAAATTTGACTAGTCCACAAGGAAATAACGTTAATGTGATGGGACTCTTTCCCAATACCCAAAGACGAAAACGCAGTCACGGACATCGTTCATATAAAAGACCAAGTATAAATGATGTCACGTTTGATTCACTTTTGCCTCACGTCAACAGACAATTGGGTCCACATCATATTCGTACAAAACTTTACTCTATTCCATTGAGGGTTTTACATACGTTATTTGAAGAAGCTATGGCTAGTCTATACTTGGATTTTTCAACACCTGAATATAGACTGAACTCTATGATTATGGATGTTGCCTACCACAGGCTCTATAAACCAGCACGGACCATGGATGATATTCCTTCCAAATCATGCCGTCAGTTCCTTAAAGAGACACTACAGCTCATTTTCCACATTTTAATAAAGTGCTTTTAAAAACATGTATTAATAAAATGATAAAAATCATATCGATACTGACAATTTTGAACAATTGAATGCATCAATTTACTCTAAACTGAGCTTCGAAGATCATCCGGAATTCAAAGGTGTCTTCATGCTGACTCGGACTTTTGAATGGTTATTTACATCACGTGGTTTTGAATGACAGCGAAGGTGTTGTGTAAGAAATTATTTAAATTCCACACTCACCTTTCAAGTATAAAATTATTCCCTGCTCATTATAATAAGTAAATAATTATATAAATCATTATTTCAACAGAAACCCTCCCATGTTCCTATCGACCGATGTTTTTACAACTAGGTAACACGTGTCGTGTTCAGATAAAAATAACACTTACTTTTAAAGCAGTGTCTTCGCGGCTAGTCCCAGTGGTAGATTTAGGGGGGCCAGGATCTCCCTCCCTTTTTTCGCCACAAATTGTGAGTGAAACTCTAAATTTTGCACCCAGAATGGCCGATTACTTTGGCTGATATTGGACTTTCACATCCCCCTTCGGAAATCCTAGATCCGCCACTGAGTTACAGTCGTTTCTCCTAGCTCTTTGTTTTCCAACGGTCATACTGATCCCAAGGTCAATTTTATTTCACGTATGAGTTTTATCTCATTTTATTTTTACCTCTTTTCTCACAGAATCTTTCAAAATTCTGGATCTATCCACTACACTTTCTCTCACTGGACGACATGCTCCACTGTTTACTGTCTATGCGCATACGTCTGAAGACCGAAGGAGGAGACTCGATATTTTTTGTATAGGCCATCAAAAAGTATTAATTTTTATGTTAAAACAAGAATTTTTAACTTTAGATAAGTGTTATTTTCGCAAAGTTCATACATTCAACAATGCAACAAAAATTGAGAAAGCCCTGAGAAAATTGTTATTCATGATTTTTGCGCAAAATGAGCTGTAGTGTCTCTTTAAGCTCAAATTTACAAACAAAGGAATAGATGCCGTCAACATAAGCAACATTCTTCGTTATAAAAGAGTTCAGTCGTGTACTCCAACTTATTTCAAGTTCAAGTCTACACCCTGTATTTCCTACAGCTATACTTCTACTATTGCATCCAAACTTTTTAATTATAAACAAACTTTGCAGTGCTTAGATATGACCATCTTATACGTAATCCACCAACATGTTCTTGTTCTTCATCTTCTTTCAACTATAGTCCAGCTGGACATGTCATTACTGGTGATGTTGATATAGTTGAAAATGAGGACCTCAAATCACTTATTCTTAAAGGTCCTAAATACAGAGAACCTCGGTCATGAAACTGTTTCTTCACAAAAATATACAAAATGTCTTTAAAAATTAGGAAATCTATCACATAATAGACTTCACAAAGATATCAATAAAACATAGTTTAATTTTAATAAGGTTTTCTTTTTTTTTTACAATAATATCGGAACAGACTCCAACAAAAATTATGTTTCTATCATGCATAAATCTAAATAAATCATCAATTTTGCAAACTCTGATAACATCATAGGAGGATGGAATTACTTTAAGTCATGACTCCGTGGGGATAGGGTAGTTGAACATGGGGTCAAATATTTCGTGGATATAAAGAGGATGAAAAAATGTTTTTAAAATCTCCTGAAGAACAGCAGGGCCAAGGTAACATAAGTGAGCATCGTGGCCCATGGGCATCTTCTTCATGGATACTATCGAATTCAAGTTTTTTTTCCTATGGTCTCGGTCTATGGATGGTTTTCTAAGAAGCTGCTAGCGTATCTGAGCTTATTGGTTGCTAGCTTCAAACCGATGAAGCTTCTACATCTGTTGATTTTCTCTATATGTCATAGAGGTGGCATTTAGGGACAATTTTTCGGGTTCTGAAACATGTGGGTAGGGGGTATACATCAAAGTCAGATTATGACAGACGAATGAGACGAATGAATACTCACATTTCCCTTTTATGTCAATACTTTATTTTATATTGGTACACAAAACATGCTCTGAGCAGGTGCCCCTGTCTCGCTTTCATTTTCTCTGCTTTGGGCTAATCAGCTCCACCCGCACACCATCACAGTACCGTGTGAGGGGATTTAGACACTGTATACAATCAAGCACCCTGTCTGTCCCTCTTAAAATTCTACCTTTCATATGGGGCCATCCATTTTCCCTCTCAGCTACAGATCTTTTGCTGGTCCATGCATGTTTTACTTGAATTTCTTCAGCAACTGACCACATGTTTTGCACCCATCTATATGTTAGGAATCATAGCGACACCTACATGTTGCATATCAACGTTTTTAATTGAGCACTCAGCTACATTTGATATACATCCTAAAATTATTGTATACATTTTTACATATGTAATATCACTTCAAATTTGGAGTATTTCCGGTTTTTAAGAAAATTGACGGACCTTTAGTGCTACCATAGTGACATTATCTCATAGTTTATACGTATTGTTGTGCTGGTCAATTACCTCGGACTGCAGGAATTCGGTCTGGGGTCCAGTACACGATGTTCTCTGAAGCGAGGCGGGATCAACACTGAAGAGGCATCTGGTTAATTCGTGCCCTTACATATTCGATTCCACTACACTCCTCCCCGTGGTATTTTTTGGACATGGTTACAGCGATGTAATAATTAAGTAAAAAAAAAACCCCCAAAAAAACAAAAAACAAACAACAAAACAAAACGAAAACTTATATACAATTATATATACAACAGGGATGGTGATTTTAACCACTAAGGTCAAAATCTGCCAAGGAATTAGGAAGCTTAACACACCGCTGTGGTCTTTTAATAGCTTCCTTTGCGGGCTTACGTCTTAGACACACAGATGTTTCTTCATTTGACACTTCCAGTTTTCTCTTGTCATTCAGAGACTCGAAGGGGACCTCCATAGAGTTTTCATCAGTATATTCTGGTGTTGTTTCCGACCATGGTGGTGATGTCTGTGGTGGAGGGAATTGTGAGGAAATGTTGTGTCTCAACCGACTTAACCACAGAGGGATTTCTCTATCAGAGCATAACTTTAGTCGATCATGGTGCACCACTTTGCTTTTCTTTCGATCTCTGATCCGATATAAAACAGATGACAATTTGTCTTCTACAACGTATGGTTCAATCCATGGCTTCCGCAGTTTCTTTGACTGGCCAATCTTAGTGGACGAGTCTATCATGTAGACAAGATCACCAACATTGTATGCGTGGTTATGGAGACGCATGCCGTACGTACGTTTTTGTCTTATCTGTGCACTTTGTAGATTTTCCCGAGCAATAGTGTGGACTTGTGACAAAACTTCTTCCAATTCCTCTACATATTCAGCCGGGACTTTGGTCTCCTGTTTTTCACCTACACCCATCATGATATCCATTGGTTGCAGAATTTCTCGTCCTAGCATCATTTTGTTATCTGTAAATCCTGTCTGTCTGTTCACGGTAGCCCTAATGGCACCAGCAATGAGCTGTAGGTGTCGATCGCATTGTCGCTGGAAACGCACATTTTTCAAATAGCAATGGATTGACTGCAAGATGGTTCTATTGTATTGTTATATTTGTCCATTTGCACATGGTCTGTATGGAGTCGTGCGTGTCTTTGAGATCTCCAACAGTTTACAAAGTTTTCGGAATAGGTCACTCATGAAGTTCTTGCTCTGATCTGAATGGATTTGAAGGGGGCATCCCATCCGTGCAATAAATCCTTCAACCAGTGACATTGCTACTTGCTCGGCTCCTTGGTTAGGGAGTGCATAGCATTCCAACCACTTGGTAAATTGATCAATCATCATGACAATGTAGCGATTACCTCTGTTAGATTCTATGAATAGTCCTAGAATATCTATATGTATTCTCTCCATGGGAATACCGGCATGGCACTGGCCAAGTGGGGCTTTCGGCTGAATGTGAGGCTTTTTGCTGGTATTGCACTCCTTGCAAGTTTTGACATACGTTTTACAGTCTTGGGTCACACCATACCAAATATATTTTGATCGTACCCTCTGCAGTGTTTTCTGCTCTCCATGGTGGCTTGCGCATTTTGAGTCATGGCAACCTGACAACACTGTTCCTCTAAGTGTTTTTGGAACAAGCAACAGTGTTGTTTCTGATGTATCATCATCTACCCAAGTGTAATAGAGAACACCTTTAATAACTCGGAGTAGGTCCTGGCAGCTCCACCAATGTTTTACTGCTGAACTGGATAGGGAAAGCTCAATTTCACTCGGGCCACTTCCTGTTTTCCACCAAAGAAGTTGTTTCAGTTCCTGATCATTTTCTTGAGCTTCCTTCAACTCTTTGTGGCTAAATGTTTCGGACCAATTACATGTTTCATTAGGCTGATCAGATTTGGATTCATCTGCAAGAAATTTAGTATGTGTTATACGAACGGCTAGTGGGACAACATCATCAACATCTTCCCCAAACCTACTCCACTGGCTTTGAACTCTCTCGCAGTACTTGCATCCCCCACATGGCAATTCACTTAAAAACTTTACCTGCATCATAGCAATCACATCGGGATTCTGTGGGTGGTGCTGTGTTTTTTTTCACTTCTGTGTTGTATTGTCATATTGTACTGGGACAATTTCTCCAGCCATCTCGCGAGCTGGCCTTCTATATTTTTAAATCCCGTAAGCCATGCTAGACTATGGTGGTCCGTTCGTATAATAAATGGCTTTCCAAGGAGATAAAACCTGAATTGTCTGGTGAAAGCGACAATAGCCAGGAGTTATTTCCTTGTTGTACAATACCGTCTTTGGGCTGATGATAGAGTTTTGCTTGCATAACTTATAAGCAATTCTTTGTTATTCTGTATTTGGGACAGTTCAGCACCTACTGCATAATCGGATGCGTCTATATTAAGTATGAATAGGTCTTTTGAATTTGGGAATGCTAATATTGCTGGCTGGGACATTGCGTGTCGAAGGGATTTGAACGCATTGTCTTGTACTTCACCCCACACAAATGTACTTCTTGGTTTTGTGAGATCATACAATGGAGTCGCTGAGATGGCAAAATCCTTAATGTGTTCCCTGTGGTAGTTCATATAGCCCAGAAAAGTCTCCACTTCTTTACGATTTTTGGGTACAGGCCATTGGGCCACACATTGTATGCTACCTGGAGTAACTGCTACACCTTTTTCGCTGACCACTCTGCCAAGGAACTGTATCTCTTTTCTGAACATCGTACATTTCCTTGGTTTTAACTTTAAGTTGTGTTGTTTCAATCTGGTAAGAACTGTTCGGAGATTGGAAAGGTGATCATCGAAAGAGTTTCCAAGTACAATTACATCATCCAGGTATGCCAAACATTCTTTCCAATTCAATCCCTGTAAGACAAGCTGGATCATTCGTTGGAATGTAGCGGAACTATTACAAGTGCCAAAGGGCATCCTTACAAACTCGAACAATCCATATTTAGTTATGAAAGCTAATTTAGGGCGGTCGAGGGGATCCACTTCTATTTGATAATAGCCATGTGCCATGTCTAATGTGCTGAGATAAACATTTCCACTAAGGGCATCCATGCACTCTTCAATATTCGCTAGTGGAAAGGCATCTTTCTTTGTCAAACTATTCACTTTTCTGAAATCAACACAATAGCGCACAGAGCCATCCTTTTTGCGGACAAGTACTGGGGCAGATGCCCATTCAGATTTTGATGTCACTATTAACTCCATTATCTAACAAGTTTTTCAAATGTGCTTCTTCTTCCTTTTCGAAACCTAATGGAGTTCGTCTTAGCTTAGCACGGACTGGCTGAGCATCCCCAGTATTCACCTTGTGACTGATTCCCTTGAAAAGGTCTATGTCCATGTCATCTCGCGCGAAAACTTCCTGAAACTCGATGAGCAATTCTCGAACTTTGTCCGCTTGGCTCTTTGGTAGGTTTTCCACAGATCTCCTTTCCAAGTCTAACAAATAATCAGGTAGTTCTGTAAGTGTTTTACTACTCTGAATATCATTTTGAATCTCCAGGTGGTCTTCGATTACTTTGTCAATTGGTGTCACAGTTCCCAGAACATGGTGTTTTGGTAGGACCACTCGGTGTGTCGACACATTTTGCAACAAGATAGGCACATCCTCAAACTCCTGTCTCGTGATGGAGTAAGGGGAAAGTAAACCCTTTATACTCTGCGAAGGCTGTGCCATAACCTCTCCTTCCATGGTAGCATCTAATTTGCCAACTACGCGTACTGCAGTATGGGGTAAAATTCTCAGTTTTTTCTGTAGCAAGACTCTAGCCACATTGATAGGATTTTTGTCAGCTTTGGGCACCTCTGCTTTAATCCTTATTCCTTGACTGTTGATGCTTTGATCAGCGAGGTCAATAAGTGTCTTATTAGTAGAAAGGAAATCAAGGCCAATTATGACTTGATCAGTGATTTCTGCTACTATAACAGGCCATTCGAACTTAACTCCCTCAATTTCAAGAACTGCATCATGGGAATAATGAGGTTTTATCAAACTGTTCCCACCAATACCCTTTAGGGTCACCTCTCTGCCAATATTTAATGGTGGTGTCAGCGAATTGGCTAGCCTCTTATTTATGACCGAAATCTGTGCTGCTGTGTCGACAATGGCTTTAACAGGTGTGCCATTTATTTTAATATCGATCAGTAAGTTTTGTGGTCTAACTTTGCATTCATAGAGTCTCATATCAAATGTTGGTCTATGATTAACTTGTTTTTTACAGTCTATTGCAAAGTGGCCCATTTCCCCACAATTATAGCAGGAACTTCCTCTGGCTGGGGAGGGTGATCTTGGTTGACCTATGGTCCTCTGAGGGGATCTTTGTCGACTTGAGAGTGAGTTTTACTTTATAAGCTTATCAATCTTGGAATTTACTGTTTCCAAACCCAACTTTCAGGAGTCAACATCTGCTGTAAGCTTATCCACTCGAGTCTGAGGGTGGACTGTGCGAGAACAAAATTCTGATTCTTCATCACTGTCACTGTAAGTATCATTGAACCGAACTTTCCTGACTTCAGGCTTACGGGCTCCTAATATAAGTCTTTGGTTGTTAATAGCTGCCTTAACATGCTGTAGGGCACTTTCTAAGGTTGTTGGATCTTTGTCCATGGCTGTTAATGCTTCCCGTTAGTTCTCAATGCTCTTTAGAAAAGTATCTGTGGCAATTGTATCTATGACACTTTCAGGAGCGTCAGGATATCCTTCTGCCACCATTTCTTGTACAAGTTCGGCAAACTCCTCAACCGACTTGTTCTCCTGCTTAATATCTTGAAGCTTTCTTCGAACAGTAAGGGGTAAATCCTTTTGCCCAAATCTTGACTTGAATTTCTTGCATAGGTCCTTGTAGTTATTTTGGACAGGTTTAGCACATGTGCAATAGAATTTTAGTGCTTTGTCTCGCAAGGATTCAATAATAATAATAATAATAAAAGTACACTTATATAGCGCCTTATCTAAAAATACTCTAAAGCGCTGTACAACATAATAAAAATTTACAATTGATAATTAAAAGAAAAACCATAGAATACACAACGAATAATCCTTACACATAAAAGCATGAATGCAGCATTATGTCATAATGGATAAAAAGTACAAATCAAGACAATTTAAAGTATAAAATATGATGCAAGCATACAACGTCCTAAATATATGAAAAACAAACAAGTAAAACCACTCAAAGGAATCTAAAACACAAATGTGCCCAAAGCTCATTAAATTCAACAGTACATAGCTATTTAAAGGTTATAGGATTGACAGAAAAGATGAGTTTTTAACAGACATTTAAAACATTCAAGATTTTTGCCGTTTCTGAGCTGGCTAGGCAGATTGTTCCAGAGTGTAGATGCAGCCTTGTCGAATCTGCGTTCACCGTAGGTCTTAGTTCTGACTGATGGTACAGTTAATAGGTTTGCGGTTTCTGAACGCAGGGCTCTTGTCGGGTTGTATGGAATAATGAGTTCCGTTAGATATCCTGGAGCCAGGTTATGGAGACTTTTAAACACATAAAGGGGAATTTTGTACTGGATACGATAATCAACGGGAAGCCAATGAAGATTGATCAGAACAGGTGTGATATGATCGTGTTTTCTAGTCCGTGTAATTATCCTTGCAGCGGTGTTTTGAATTCGCTGGAGTTTGTTTGTGAATTGTTTGTTGATTCCATACAATAAAGCGTTACAATCAGTCTTACAATCCTGTCGAACTGGACTTTGAATGGGCATCACTCAGTGCGTCCGTCAAATGTAGTCATCTTAGGAGGGGATGGTCCATCATTGTGGGAACCAATTGGGCCAAAATGTTTCCAGCCACTATTGGTTCCACTTTTCGAGTTGAATTTTCCAGTTGAAGTATGTGTTACACTGCTTGTCGGACCAGACTTAGTCAAGCCACTGTTAGCAGAACTACTAGTCAGTTCTGCACTGGCTTCCAGTTCCGATTCACTAGTTTCTGGCTTCGAACTTCTTTGAATGTCTACATTGGATGAACTGTCTCTTCCATAAAGGCCTTGTGGTGCTAGTTTATCAACAAAATCCCCTTTCACAAATAATTCTGATTTGCTCTCTGACAGCTCTCTTTCTGATTTGCTCTCCCACAGCCTTCTTTCCATTTGTTCCATCATGTAAGCCATCCTCTTCCTTTCCTCATCATAATTTCTTTGCATTGTTTTATAGTGTTCATGGTTTTCTTTTATCTTGATTGTGAAGTCTTTTGACACATTGTCCAATGCTATTCTTTATTCCTCATCTTTTATCTCTTTTATTGAGTCAATCAGTGTAGTCGGAATTTCAAAGGAAATCTTTTCTTCTGTTAGCAATTTTTGTAGAATTGCAGCAGTGTTTTGTAGGTTTTCCTCCACATCTTGGAAGGTGATATAACCCTTTTTGTCCCTAAATTTAAGAATGGCGGCCGTTCGTTGTGCGCCAATTCCCTCAAGGGTCAAGAGGTCGTCCATGGATGCCGTATTAAGGTTTGTCATATTTGAAAATATGTTGGCAACCTAGAGCGAGTTTAACTCTTCTTCTGATACGTGATTTCCTAGATGTCGTCCTTCGACGTTTAAAACAATTACAGTTAATATTGTCTGTTAATCTTTTTTGTCCAAATAAGTCCTAAATCTGTGTCTGCACGTATACTATCATAGGATGCAGCAAATTTATAAAATACACGCACTCGAGAGGGACCACCTTTCTTTTTGTTTGTATCCTTGCGATGGCGTTTAAGGTCACAAATGAATGGTAGAGTTCTTTCACTAAGAATTTCTCTGAATGCAGAATTTAGCAATTCAATTTTTTTCAATATGGCAGGAACTGCGTTCCGTACCAACAAACGAGAACGCGCCAAAATGACAATCCTCAAAACGAATAAACTATTGCCGAAAATTAAAATCTGTGACTTAAAGATTTTAGAAAAACTTTGGGGGGGGGGGGGGGGGATGCACAACATTTTCAGGTCGAATTTCCCCGGCACTCCTACCGTTTATCCGCGGAAAAGTGCTAGAAACTATAATTATGGCAGGGTTACTGAATATCCAAGCTGTTTGCATAAGCATCCCACTTCTGACACCAATGTTGTGCTGGTCAATTACCTCGGACTGCAGGAATTCAGTCTGGGGTCGAGTACACGATGTTCTCTGAAGCGAGGCAGGATCAACACTGAAGAGGCATCTGGTTAATTCGTGCCCCTACATATTCGATTCCACTACACTATGTTCATTCATGCAAGCAAATTGCATCTATAGCAAACATACATATTCAAAATGACAATATCGAAAATGGACGATCTTAAAACTATGAGCACAAAATATGTATATGTAATGGGCATCGTATTTTATTTCGTACACTGAAGTAAGGTATAGCACTCTATACTTCCGCGTTTCC
This sequence comes from Ostrea edulis, assembly GCF_947568905.1. NCBI lineage: Eukaryota > Metazoa > Mollusca > Bivalvia > Ostreida > Ostreidae > Ostrea > Ostrea edulis. The sequence continues at coordinate 16,597,631 of NC_079171.1, forward strand.
TCGAATCACAAGCCCTATAAGGTGATCGGGATCGAGATCTAATTAAAATACTGTAACTTCTTTCTTCCGCTGGCTTCGCTCATGATTGTATATTGTCTAACGTCTCTCTTGAGAATTTTTCACTCATATGGAGACGTATCCATTGTTGGTAGAGGATACTGAGGACCTATTCTAAACCGGATCCCAACGGGATCGGCTTCGCTAATAAGCAGACGCATTTTAGCAGGTAGTGTTCTAACGATAAGAATCCTTATATTACACCTTCGCTTATATATGCTAATTTTCATAGATTTTTATTGAAATTAAAGGCACATTGTGCATTTTTAGACACGTTGTGTGTCTTTGTTGGCACATTGTGCTTACTATTTCACGAGATGGATTTTGACAAGGATAACCAAATCAACAATATTCGTTCAGACTCGGAGGGACCCGTATGAATCGGGCGAATATTCTGAGAAATTTAACCTCTCTGACTTAAAGGTCAAGACTATTCTGATGTGCTCTCTTTGGAGGCAGACTCAGACGGGGAGAAATTTGACCCAACCGAGGGCGAAAGTTCTTTCTCGCTTGAAGGCAGATGGCTGCATATATAGTCAAAGATATATTTGGTCAATATTTAACCGAGGAAAGCATCAAACACATCATCTTAGATGCTGCTCTGGTGCCGGCTAACACTGTGTTCCTCGCAAAGTAGACGAATTTGTGGAGGATTTCATTGACTATAACTCAATGAAATACCTTATGCAAAAAGCCTTGCTTTTATTCAAAAGAAAGTCACTCAAATCATGGGCCGTTGGCCAAAAACTGGCAGGTCACAGAGCGCGGAAAGGCCAAGAAGATAACTCCAGGTACATAGTTCTCGACATACTCAAAATTGTAGAGCAAGCTGTGATCTAGGATGGCCAGGCAAACGCTACTTGTCTACACGAGTGCCGTTTAAATTTTATGGCAAAAATCATGAAGGGGGTAAAATGAACACGATTTGAAACAAACAGTAGAAATTCTGTGCGGAGACAGTATGTATACTACAAGTAAGAGTCTCCGTTAATGTCCGGAGACAGTATGTATACTACAAGTAAGAGTCTCCGTTAATGTCCGGAGACAGTATGTATACTACAAGTAAGAGTCTCCGTTAATGTCCGGAGACAGTATGTATACTACAAGTAAGAGTCTCCGTTAATGTCCCGACGCTCCTTACCTCGGACTCTTACATCCCAACGCCATTTTACAACAAGCTCGTTCCGACTGAATTTTTGTCGGAAGAATTTCTTTAAGCAAAATCTACAAAAATGTATTAATCTGCTGGAACTTAAGTCTTTCATTACCGTTAAATAACTTTTATCCAATCCACTGAATCCTAATACCGGGTATGCTTTTAAAATTTATATGAGATTGGTCACTGTTCGTTTTCTTCACCTTGCATATGATTTGACGGAAGAAACCTTTTTCGGATGGATTTTCCAGTAAATGAAAACACTGCTTATAGTGTTGCAAAAAGATATGTTTCTTAAATAAGAGATTATTTTTCAAGTCAAGTTTTCTTTGCCTCTGCTGGGTTCCATATTCGTTTTGTAACTTGTTTTACATTCCGTTCTGTATTGACTTGACCGCCTAAACAAAATTTATGATCGAGTGCTAACGATTTATGTTACATATGTGGTTTATGTTAAATTAGGTTGGAATAAACATGATCTAATGGAAGTGGAATAAGTCGGAAGTTTTATAAAGCAAGCTTATTTAGGGGAGTGGTTTCAGCGACGAATATTTTTACAATGGATGCTAGAGGTTATGCGGTAATAAAAAAAAATAAATGAAATAAAATGATATAAGATGAAATAAAATGTAATTTAAATAAAAACCAAAAAAAATTATGTACATGATGACAGAATAAGTGTGTTACCGCTGAACCTCTAGCTGGCTGGAGTAAAGACAGTCGAACAGAAAGAGGACGAGAGAGAGAGAGAGAGAGAGAGAGAGAGAGAGAGAGAGAGAGAGAGAAGGGAAGATAAATTGGTGGTTAAACAAATGGAATAGGAAACGAATTCGAATGTCGACCAATCCCGACTTAGTGATATATTGTAGAGACAGATGCTTCAAAAATAGGGTGGGCGATGCGTCTCACTCAGAACTAATCCCTCTATGGTAAAAATACACACCAATGTACTAGAATTGTGAAGTTTCAGTCCCTGACCAAACAAGATGAGATTCACATTCATATAAAGTCAGACAACACAACAGTGGTGGATTATCTGGACAAAATGGGGAACCAGATCAGAACTGTTATTACAGGTAATCATTGTTCGAAAATATCATGATTACTGCAGAACATTTACCGGAAATACAGAATGTTGAGACTTAGAAAGGCGGCATATAAGGGATACCAGCCTCTGGATGCTGAACAAGGAAATATTCAAACAAATAAATTAGAAACGGGGGCCTGTCAGAATAAATCTGTTTGTAGACCGATTCAATACACAACTAGAAAACTATATGAGTTTCGCGGTCCGACCCATATTCTTTGGTGACATATGCGTTCCAGATACCATGGAACAACAAGATGGGTTGAGTATTTCGCCCATTTTGCTTGATAACAAGGTGTCTGTCCACAGCTCTTAAGGAGAAACCAGAAATTGTCATAATAACCTCAGCACGGCAAACTCAGCCATATTACCCCACCTCCGCTTCTAACTCCGTCAACAGACAGCCCGATACTATTGCCACCACTAAAGCCTTGTGCTGTCACCAGAAAGCACACAAAGTTGAACCCTAGTGAAAATTAAACTAGTGGCTTGAAAGTTTTCCGGAGGCGAAAGCAAGCAACGGGAGTTTTGGAACAAAGTGCCGAGCTCTTAGCTGCAGGGTGATGACAGGGAACTCAGAAAGCTTACAACAGCAGCTGGAGATAGTGAGATAGCATCTGCGCTAGCCAAGAGTTTACGATCCGCTCCGCTTCTCTACAAACCCTTGGTAGATTTAGTGCGATTTTCGTAGCTTTGAGTGGCGCCCTCTAGCGGATGGAGAAAACAACCCTGTTTGGATTACATCATGCTTATCCAATGAAAATGCGTGTTTCAGGTACTGTTTAAAAGTTGTTTAGAAATGGCTGCGCTCAGAGAGTAACGCAATGTGGTATGCAAATCATTCAAAATATCAATAATAAATTTAACTATCTCTTAATTGCAAACTTGAAAAAGAAATCAGTGAGAATATTATTTAGAAAACAAACATGTGTGAACCCATGAAATATATGTAGTCGTTGAGTCTACGTCTAAAAATAACCCCACGTGTGTAAAGTGAAATCCAAATTGAGGAAAATAGCTCTGACGCAACTGTCTAAATCTGGGATAGATAGAACATAAAACAACGAATTACAAGAGATGTTTGATATTAAACTTAGGTACGGTACTGTAGTAAATAAAATGCACTTCTTTACGCAAATACGAGTCTGAACTGCGCACGTGGCATCATTGGTTTGGATATGTATTTGATACACGGCCAAGTGACAGTTGTAGGTATTTAAATTTCTTTGTTTTGCACATGATCTAACGTAACAATTTCTCTGATTGAGCAGTGGACTTTCCCTGCGTCCAATCATATGCTGAAAATTGAGGCTACGAAAATCGCACTAAATCTGCCAAGGGTTTGTAGAGAAGCAGAGCGGATCGTAAACCCTTGGCTAGCGAAGATGGTGGGATAGCTGCTGTCACTCAAAACAAGTTCTTCCATTTCACATCACTGTGGAACATGTAGCTGCTTCTTTGGCTGATTTGTATTCATTATGGGTACAGAACAATTAACAGTTACAGGTCAGCAATTCTGCATTTCATGTCAACATTGACGGTAACAAAATAGGAAAACATTACCTTATTGGCCAATTAATGACAGGAATTCACCACGACAAATGTGGGATGATAACAAGAAAATAACGAACTGAAAGAAATGTCCATGAAATTGTGCATTTTAATTACTCTTGCATCACCAAGCAGATCATCTTAATTTTACAAACTTGATATTGAAAATATGAACATCACTGAAAATGAAATAATATTCACATTGAAAGGTCTAACAAGGTCATGGAGAGTGCTTTAGCACACACAATGAAATTAAAATCTTGTGCGTAAACTCAAGTATTGTATGATATCCCCACCCGGATCAACCCTATTATAGTCGTGTTAATACACGAACATTTTACAATTGTATTTAACAAATGAATCTTATATAATCTTTTCTTGATGGCGGTATCATAGGGAAAATTGGACGGAAAACTTGCGTAGTGCATTGATGAAAACTTCTCCCATCCAATTTTCCCTATGATACCGTGATCGAGAAAAGAATTATAAGATTCATTTCTTATCATTTAATCATTATTTAAATATTTTAAAACACTGAGTTTGAATAATAAAACATGATTTGGTTTTCAAATAATTCATACGACGTATCTACACACAACATGAAGTCAAAATCATATTTTTAGATTACATTAGGACCTATTGAATAATATTATATCATATTGTTTTATTCCTTGTTTTTCATAGAAAAGTCGTAAAATGACTATAAGTGCTTACCCTAGTGTGATGAAAACAAATCGGGCCAGAATCTTATGATAACTTTTGCAGACATTCTAAGAACCATCAGATAGTGGTTGTCAGATATTGGATCCTTTCAGAATTATTTGCGTTTGGAATATTCTTTATTTCTTGTGATTGATGTGATAATAACTTTGATAAAGATTACAAGAAGACAGTCTTTAAATCGCTCGCCATCGTAAGCAGGAAGTTACAGTATTTTTAAGATTTCGATCCCGATCACTTTAAAGGGAAACGTGACAGTATACATCATTATACTTTATTTCAGTTTACTCATATAGATAAATATATAAATAATCCCAGGGCATATTCAGAAGGGTCCCATTGGAAGTAAGCCATATGACTTTCATGGGTTATCCTTGGCATAGGCATATACATTAATTTATTCACTGTGCTCTTAAAGTCAAATAGCTGTTGAAGTTTACCCTTTTATCTTATGTATTTAACAACAATTATTTTAACTATGTGTTCCTCTGTGATATTGTCTTGTATTTATATTGTATATGTGCCTATTCCTAAATAAATAAACTAAAACTAAAAAAAAACCAACAACTTATAAAATTATAATTTCCTTGCGTACGCTAAAGCGCTCTTATAAAATTTTCATTTCAGTACATAAATCTGATTCACTAGATTTAGACGATACTGATCCCGCCTTGTTAAAAATAATCCCAGGATAGATCCACATCAACATGTTATTTTCCACATCAACAGGCATGTTATTTTTTACATCCACAAGTTATTTTCCACATCAACAGACAATGTTATTTTTACATCCACATGTTATTTTCCACATCAACAGGCATGTTATTTTTTACATCCACATGTTATTTTCCACATCAACAGACAATGTTATTTTTACATCCACATATTATTTTCCACATCAACAGGCATGTTATTTTTACATCCACATGTTATTTTCCACATCAACAGACAATGTTATTTTTACATCCACATGTTATTTTCCACATCAACAGACAATGTTATTTTTACATCCACATGTTATTTTCCACATCAACAGACAATGTTATTTTTACATCCACATGTTATTTTCCACATCAACAGGCATGTTATTTTTACATCAACGTGTTATTTTCCACATCAACAGACAATGTTATTTTTACATCAACATGTTATTTTCCACATCAACACACAATGTTAGTTTTAACATCAACATGTTATTTTCCACATCAACAGGCATGTTATTTTCACATCAACATGATATTTTCCACATTAACAGACATGCTATTTCCCACATCAACAAGCACGTTATTCGTAAAAACCTATATGATAAACACAAATACATGTGTATGAATTACTGCAAAATATTAATGTTCCAGGCACAAAAATAAATCCTTTGGAGAAAACTTTTGGGATCGTTTTTTATTTTTTCTTGTTAACATTTTTAAAATATCGAAGTAGGCAAAATGATCCATGGAGTTCACATCTAAAATCATGTCTATTTCCCCCACTATTTTCCTCCGCCTATCGGTAGAAGTACGATGATCCCGTTCCCGACTGTTTTAGTGGAGACCGCTGTTCCGGTGTCTGTCACTGCTCTCGTGGTGATGATATGACCACTGTCCTCATTCGCCACGCTGTCCCGTATAATCACGAGGTCTGGGGGTACAGTCTGGGAGGCGGGAGCTCCCTCACGATCTCTTTCTACAGGTAGATTATCTGGCGTATCCCCTTGTGCGCCAGTAACTGTGGGAACTTGAACAATAGTAGTCTCTTGTAGAAGATCTGGGTTGTTCTTATTACGCTCAACTTTTGACTCCGCAAAATTCCCGGATGTACCCATTTGTACGGGTGAGCGTGTAGCTGTGTGAACATTGATGTTTGCTGTTGCTTGACCAGAATCAGACAGTCTGGAATGTATGAACGGCTTTACGATGTTTGCGTTTTTCAGCGGGTCCTCCGTGTTCTCCGTTAGCCGGTCCCTAATGATAACTAAGTCATTTGGTATGGTGTCGGAGGAAGGACGGATTGAATCAACAAGTCTTCCGGATTCCTGTAGAGACAGGACAGGGATTTGGAGGCGTGGCCTGTCGTTAGGGTTGATCGTTTGAGGGAATACGATATTATCCGCTTGGAAATCCCTCTGGACCGTAGGTTGATGTACATCAATGGTCTTGGTTGGGGGAGTGTAGTCACGGACGACGTTCAATTCCGACGGCGGAACAATGGAGTCACCCTCCTCCTCTAGTCTTCCTGTGAGAAAGGGATAACTAGTTCCTCCAGTGTAAAGGTCGCTTGTGCCACCTACAATAAAAACATATAAACTACGTTTTAAAACGAAACCAAATCCGCCATTATTATCGTCAACCAACTCGATACATTCGATTTCCAAAATAATTTTTTCTCATAAATATACACATCTCGATATATAGAGAATATTACGTGCTAAAATCCATATCCCGAGTGGCCCGAGGGCTGATATGACATATGATATGGATTTGGTATGTAATATTCTATTTATCATATACTACAGTCTACACATTTTCATGCTTATACGAGTATATTGCTCACAAACGGTATCGTGTTTATGATGTGGTTTTTAAACATTTGATACGGAGTCCGGGAGCTGATTCTATAAAATGTTATTGTTTTTATCATATGCGGGTTACTTTTTAGTATTTAAAAGGTGCATCAAGAAATATTTGGTACATTACTTCACTATGATGGAAACCGTGATACAATGCTTTATTCTGGATTGATTTACTATATAATGGTATATCTTTGATACATTGATTAACTATGGTAAATAAAAACTTCAAATGACACATTAATTATGATTAACTATGGTAAAAACTCTCATACAATGATTTACTACAGTAAAAACTTGCATACATTGATTTATCATGGTTAAAACGTTGATATGTTAATTGTTACGCGCAAATACAAAATTTATCGGATGACTATGCATTTTTGAACGCCGTACTATGTGATATGAATTTTCAGACCGGTCATTGATATCGCCTATTGTGACGTCATCCTTATCGCACAGTGTAGAATCTGCATAATCATTACCAAGAATATAATAAACATATTTAATGTATCAGACAGTGAACATGTATCTAAAAAGTGTCACTGTTCAAAGTATACAGTGTAGATTGTTTGATTAATGTTTTACTAATATGGAGACGTCACCATTGCCGGTGAAAGGCTGCAAAAATTAGACCAATGCTCGGCTTTTAAGGCCTTTATATATACATACAGTGTGTGAATATTAACAGTATATAGTGTACGTGTATATACATACAGTGTGTCAATGTTAACAGTATATAGTGTACGTGTATATATACATACAGTGTGTCAATGTTAACAGTATATAGTGTACGTGTATATATACATACAGTGTATCAATGTTAACAGTATATAGTGTACGTGTATATATACATACAGTGTGTCAATATTAACAGTATATAGTATACGTGTATATACATACAGTGTGTCAATGTTAACAGTATATAGTGTACGTGTATATATACATACAGTGTGTCAATGTTAACAGTATATAGTGTACGTATATATATACATACAGTGTGTCAATGTTAACAGTATATAGTGTACGTGTATATATACATACAGTGTGTCAATGTTAACAGTATATAGTATACGTGTATATACATACAGTGTGTCAATATTAACAGTATATAGTATACGTGTATATACATACAGTGTGTCAATGTTAACAGTATATAGTATACGTGTATATATACATACAGTGTGTCAATGTTAACAGTATATAGTGTACCTGTATATACATACAGTGTGTCAATGTTAACAATATATAGTGTACGTATATATATATATATATATATATATACAGTGTGTCAATGTTAACAGTATATAGTGTACGTATATATATACATACAGTGTGTCAATATTAACAGTATATAGTGTACGTGTATATACATACAGTGTGTCAATGTTAACAGTATATAGTGTACGTGTATATATACATACAGTGTGTCAATGTTAACAGTATATAGTGTACGTCTATATATATATACAGTGTGTCAATGTTAACAGTATATAGTGTACGTCTATATATACATACAGTGTGTCAATATTAACAGTATATAGTATACGTGTATATACATACAGTGTGTCAATGTTAACAGTATATAGTATACGTGTATATACATACAGTGTGTCAATGTTAACAGTATATAGTATACGTGTATATACATACAGTGTGTCAATGTTAACAGTATATAGTGTACGTGTATGTACATACAGTGTGTCAATGTTAACAGTATATAGTGTACGTGTATATATACATACAGTGTGTCAATGTTAACAGTATATAGTGTACGTGTATATACATACAGTGTGTCAATGTTAACAGTATATAGTGTACGTGTATATATACATACAGTGTGTCAATGTTAACAGTATATAGCGTACGTGTATACATACAGTGTATTAATGTTAACAGTATATAGTGTACGTGTATATATACATACAGTGTGTTAATGTTAACAGTATATAGTGTACGTGTATGTACATACAGTGTGTCAATGTTAACAGTATATAGTATACGTGTATATACATACAGTGTGTCAATGTTAACAGTATATAGTGTACGTGTATATATACATACAGTGTGTCAATGTTAACAGTATATAGTGTACGTGTATATATACATACAGTGTGTCAATGTTAACAGTATATAGTGTACGTGTATGTACATACAGTGTGTCAATGTTAACAGTATATAGTGTACGTGTATATGTACATACAGTGTGTCAATGTTAACAGTATATAGTGTACGTGTATATATACATACAGTGTGTCAATGTTAACAGTATATAGTGTACGTGTATGTACATACAGTGTGTCAATGTTAACAGTATATAGTGTACGTGTATATATACATACAGTGTGTCAATGTTAACAGTATATAGTGTACGTGTATGTACATACAGTGTGTCAATGTTAACAGTATATAGTGTACGTGTATATATACATACAGTGTGTCAATGTTAACAGTATATAGTGTACGTATATATATACATACAGTGTGTCAATGTTAACAGTATATAGTGTATGTCTATATATACATACAGTGTGTCAATGTTAACAGTATATAGTGTACGTGTATATATACATACAGTGTGTCAATGTTAACAGTATATAGTGTACGTGTATATATACATACAGTGTGTCAATGTTAACAGTATATAGTGTACGTATATATATACATACAGTGTGTCAATGTTAACAGTATATAGTGTACGTTTATATATACATACAGTGTGTCAATATTAACAGTATATAGTATACGTGTATATACATACAGTGTGTCAATGTTAACAGTATATAGTATACGTGTATATATACATACAGTGTGTCAATGTTAACAGTATATAGTGTATGTCTATATATACATACAGTGTATCAATGTTAACAGTATATAGTATACGTGTATATACATACAGTGTGTCAATGTTAACAGTATATAGTATACGTGTATATATACATACAGTGTGTCAATGTTAACAGTATATAGTGTACGTGTATATATACATACAGTGTATCAATGTTAACAGTATATAGTGTACGTGTATATATACATACAGTGTGTCAATGTTAACAGTATATAGTATACGTGTATATATACATACAGTGTGTCAATGTTAACAGTATATAGTGTACGTGTATATACATACAGTGTGTCAATGTTAAAAGTATATAGTGTACGTGTATGTACATACAGTGTGTCAATGTTAACAGTATATAGTGTACGTGTATATACATACAGTGTGTCAATGTTAACAGTATATAGTATACGTGTATATATACATACAGTGTGTCAATGTTAACAGTATATAGTGTACGTATATACATACATACAGTGTGTCAATATTAACAGTATATAGTGTACGTGTATATACATACCGTGTGTCAATGTTAACAGTATATAGTATACGTGTATATATACATACAGTGTGTCAATGTTAACAGTATATAGTGTACGTATATATATACATACAGTGTGTCAATGTTAACAGTATATAGTATACGTGTATATATACATACAGTGTGTCAATGTTAACAGTATATAGTGTACGTATATATATACATACAGTGTGTCAATATTAACAGTATATAGTATACGTGTATATACATACAGTGTGTCAATGTTAACAGTATATAGTATACGTGTATATACATACAGTGTGTCAATGTTAACAGTATATAGTATACGTGTATATACATACAGTGTGTCAATGTTAACAGTATATAGTGTACGTGTATGTACATACAGTGTGTCAATGTTAACAGTATATAGTGTACGTGTATATATACATACAGTGTGTCAATGTTAACAGTATATAGTGTACGTGTATATACATACAGTGTGTCAATGTTAACAGTATATAGTGTACGTGTATATATACATACAGTGTGTCAATGTTAACAGTATATAGTGTACGTGTATGTACATACAGTGTGTCAATGTTAACAGTATATAGTGTACGTGTATATATACATACAGTGTGTCAATGTTAACAGTATATAGTGTACGTGTATATATACATACAGTGTGTCAATGTTAACAGTATATAGTGTACGTGTATGTACATACAGTGTGTCAATGTTAACAGTATATAGTGTACGTGTATATATACATACAGTGTGTCAATGTTAACAGTATATAGTGTACGTGTATGTACATACAGTGTGTCAATGTTAACAGTATATAGTGTACGTGTATATATACATACAGTGTGTCAATGTTAACAGTATATAGTGTACGTATATATATACATACAGTGTGTCAATGTTAACAGTATATAGTGTATGTCTATATATACATACAGTGTGTCAATGTTAACAGTATATAGTGTACGTGTATATATACATACAGTGTGTCAATGTTAACAGTATATAGTGTACGTATATATATACATACAGTGTGTCAATGTTAACAGTATATAGTGTACGTCTATATATACATACAGTGTGTCAATATTAACAGTATATAGTATACGTGTATATACATACAGTGTGTCAATGTTAACAGTATATAGTATACGTGTATATATACATACAGTGTGTCAATGTTAACAGTATATAGTGTATGTCTATATATACATACAGTGTGTTAATGTTAACAGTATATAGTGTACGTGTATATATACATACAGTGTGTCAATATTAACAGTATATAGTATACGTGTATATACATACAGTGTTTCAATGTTAACAGTATATAGTGTACGTGTATATATACATACAGTGTGTCAATGTTAACAGTATATAGTGTACGTGTATATATACATACAGTGTATCAATGTTAACAGTATATAGTGTACGTGTATATATACATACAGTGTGTCAATGTTAACAGTATATAGTATACGTGTATATATACATACAGTGTGTCAATGTTAACAGTATATAGTGTACGTGTATATACATACAGTGTGTCAATGTTAAAAGTATATAGTGTACGTGTATGTACATACAGTGTGTCAATGTTAACAGTATATAGTGTACGTGTATATACATACAGTGTGTCAATGTTAACAGTATATAGTATACGTGTATATATACATACAGTGTGTCAATGTTAACAGTATATAGTGTACGTATATACATACATACAGTGTGTCAATATTAACAGTATATAGTGTACGTGTATATACATACCGTGTGTCAATGTTAACAGTATATAGTATACGTGTATATATACATACAGTGTGTCAATGTTAACAGTATATAGTGTACGTATATATATACATACAGTGTGTCAATGTTAACAGTATATAGTATACGTGTATATATACATACAGTGTGTCAATGTTAACAGTATATAGTGTACGTGTATATATACATACAGTGTATCAATATTAACAGTATATAGTATACGTATATATATACATACAGTGTGTCAATGTTAACAGTATATAGTATACGTGTATATATACATACAGTGTGTCAATGTTAACAGTATATAGTGTACGTATATATATACATACAGTGTGTCAATGTTAACAGTATATAGTGTATGTCTATATATACATACAGTGTGTCAATGTTAACAGTATATAGTGTACGTGTATATACATACAGTGTGTCAATGTTAACAGTATGTAGTGTACGTATATATATATATACAGTTTGTCAATATTAACAGTATATAGTGTACGTGTATATACACACAGTGTGTTACAGAGTCTTTGACTATATACATACAGTGGTTCTAGTATTTAGGACTTTTATGGTACATCCACTAGATTCATCATACTTAAAGTTATCGGGGGAAAGTCTGGCAAATAAACAATATTTGCATACCATTTGATGTACATAAACAAAGTAATAAAGCGCCAAACAACAAACATCCGAAAAACAAGCTCATAAATACGTGTATCTCTACGTACCTCTGTACTCGCTACCCCCGGGCTGGAAATTTACACCACGTGTCCGTCCCTGGAAAGTTTAAGATACCGTCATTATAGTCTCACGGCAGTGCTACCGCCCACTGATTGTCTCCAATTTTATTGAGAGATTCCAGTAAATTTTGTAGATTGGGTCAACGACGTAATTTACAAATTTGGGTGTGATTGCGGGAATAGTTATGAAATACTTTACTTTAATTTGCAATAGAGATTGGAGTGACGGAAGTTTGCGACAAGTGCTCGCTAATTTTCGGCATGTATCAAACGGTGAGTTACTTACCAGCCAATCAATAAAAGCACTGTGTAAACAGTGATTACTTACCAGCCAATCAATAAAAGTGCTGTGTAACCAGTGATTACTTACCAGCCAATCAATATAAGAGCGCTGTGTAAACAATTGCATAAGCCATCTGTTGAAGTCGGATGTATCTATAGAGGACGCCTCTCCAACCAACCGACCTATATCAAGAAATGTAATTCAGTGTGAAAAATTACCTAGTTTGATAAACTGTAATTTAATGTAAACAAAAAGACTTACAATGAAAAGTAATTCATTAAAAAGACCTATAATTACAATGAAACGTAATTCATTAAAAAGACCTATAATTACAATGAAATGTAATTCATTAAAAAGACCTATAATTACAATGAAACGTAATTCATTAAAAAGACCTATAATTACAATGAAATGTAATTCAATAAAAAGACCTATAATTACAATGAAACGTAATTCATTAAAAAGACCTATAATTACAATGAAATGTAATCAATATAAAACGATATGAAGAAAGTATAAATCAATATAAAACCATCTTTTATGTACAATGAAATGCTTTGTTTTTGTTTGTTTTTATGTTGTTTTGCATTCCATAAGAGAATTTTCACCATGTAGGTCTAGGCGTGACTAGCTTTATTTACTGAGCGTGTCAACACCTACCAAGAGAAGCGATCTCTGATTTTAATTTAAGGTCAAATATGTGAAAGACCCGAGACTTTCACTTCTAGCGAAGAAGCAGGCACTGTTTCCATCCAAGACTTTTAATTCTAGCGAAGGAGCAGGTACTGTTTCTATCAAACATCTTTGGTATGATAATGATACAGCGTCGGGAAACGAGCATCCACAACACTAGACTGCCACGAACAACCTATACCAGTATAATGATTGGTTAGGCTGCCACGAACAACCTATACCAGTATAATGATTGGTTAGGCTGCCACGGACAACCTATACCAGTATAATGATTGGTTAAGCTACCACGGACACCCTATACCAGTATAATGATTGGTTAAGCTACCACGGACACCCTATACCAGTATAATGATTGGTTAAGCTACCACGGACACCCTATACCAGTATAATGATTGGTTAAGCTACCACGGACACCATATACCAGTATAATGATTGGTTAGGCTGTCACGGACAACCTATACCAGTATAATGATTGGTTAGGCTGTCACGGACAACCTATACCAGTATAATGATTGGTTAGGCTGCCATGAACAACCTATACCAGTTTGATGATTGGTTAGGCTGCCACGGACAACCTATACCAGTATAATGATTGGTTAGGCTGCCACGGACAACCTATACCAGTATAATGATTGGTTAAGCTACCACGGACACCCTATACCTGTATAATGATTGGTTAGGCTGCAACGGACAACCTATACCAGTTTGATGATTGGTTAGGCTGCCACGGACAACCTATACCAGTATAATGATTGGTTAAGCTACCACGGACAACCTATACCAGTATAATGATTGGTTAGGCTGCCACGAACAACCTATACCAGTATAATGATTGGTTAGGCTGCCACGAACAACCTATGCCAGTTTAATGATTGGTTAGGCTGCCACGGACAACTTTTACCAGTATTATGATTGGTTAGGCTGCCACGAACAACCTATACCAGTATAATGATTGGTTAAGCTACCACGGACAACCTATACCAGTATAATGATTGGTTAGGCTGCCACGAACAACCTATACCAGTATAATGATTGGTTAGGCTGCCACGAACAACCTATGCCAGTTTAATGATTGGTTAGGCTGCCACGGACAACTTTTACCAGTTTTATGATTGGTTAGGCTGCCACGGACACCCTATACCAGTATAATGATTGGTTAGGCTGCCACGGACAACCTATACCAGTATAATGATTGGTTAGGCTGCCACGGACAACCTATACCAGTTTTATGATTGGTTAGGCTGCCACGGACAACCTATACCAGTATAATGATTGGTTAAGCTGCTACGGACAACCTATACCAGTATAATGATTGGTTAGGCGGCCACGAACAACCTATACCAGTATAATGATTGGTTAAGCTACCACGGACAACCTATACCAGTATAATGATTGGTTAAGCTACCACGAACAACATATACCAGTATAATGATTGGTTAGGCTGCCACGGACAACCTATACCAGTATAATGCATATGATTGGTTAGGCTGCCACGGGTAACCTATACCAGTATAATGATTGGTTAGGCTGCCACGGACAACCTATACCAGTATAATGATTGGTTAAGCTGCTACAGACAACCTATACCAGTATAATGATTGGTTAAGCTACCACGGACACCCTATACCAGTATTATGATTGGTTAGGCTGCTACAGACAACCGTTACCAGTATAATGATTGGTTAGGCTGCCACGGACAACCGTTACCAGTATAATGATTGGTTAGGCTGCCACAGACAACCGTTACCAGTATAATGATTGGTTAGGCTGCCACGAACAACCTATACCAGTTTTATGATTGGTTAAGCTGCTACGGACAACCTATACCAGTATAATGATTGGTTAGGCTGCCACGGACAACCGTTACCAGTATAATGATTGGTTAAGCTACCACGAACAACATATACCAGTATAATGATTGGTTAGGCTGCCACGGACACCCTATACCAGTATAATGATTGGTTAGGCTGCCACGGACAACCGTTACCAGTATAATGATTGGTTAGGCTGCCACGGACAACCTATACCAGTATAATGATTGGTTAGGCTGCCACGGACAACCTATACCAGTATAATGATTGGTTAGGCTGCCACGGACAACCTATACCAGTATAATGATTGGTTAGGCTGCCACGGACAACCTATACCAGTATAATGATTGGTTAGCCTGCCACGGACAACCTATACCAGTATAATGATTGGTTAGGCTGCCACGGACAACCTATACCAGTTTTATGATTGGTTAAGCTGCTACGGACAACCGTTACCAGTATAATGATTGGTTAGTCCGCCACGGACAACCGTTACCAGTATAATGATTGGTTAGGCTGCCACGAACAACCTATACCAGTTTTATGATTGGTTTTGCTGGTTTGGTAGTTTTATGTCCCTTCAAGACCCGCGACTTTCATTCATATTTAAATGCCGACCGTTTGGAGAAGAAGCAATCACTACCCATCTATACATCTTAGGTTTGATATGGCACAAGCTACGTAAGGGTTAATGTACGAGTGGTGCACCATTCCTCAAAAGTAATGGAACCGAGGCCCCATTGTTTTATAGGAATGTAGCGCTACTAGTATACCGACCCGTTTAAAACGCACTTAGATTGTACGCTGTGGGAAACTGCTGCACACACACAAAAAAGGATTTTCCATGGACAACAAAAACAATGAAACTAATGACAGTAACAATGGTCGTTCCATACGTGTTAAATCAGATGAGGACGTTCATATCACTACAAATGTCACTGTTTTCCAAACGCCCCAATTCCTTATGAATAATAAATAAAAGAATATGCTGTTAGAAGTGAATTTAACGCGATGTTTGTTTTACATTCCTTTCGAGAATTTTTCAATCATACTGAGGCGTCACAGCTGTAAGTGAAGTACCACAAGTTTAGATCTTGCTTAGCGCTCAAGGCCGTAGCAGTGAGCAGTCTTTAACGTTCCAACACCTGCCGCGGCACGGGGTCTCCGTTTTTTAAAGCCTTATCTGAAAGACCCATGACTCTCACTTCTAAACGTCGAGCGTTTGGAAAAGCAGAAATCACTACCTACATATGTATGGTTACGTCTTAAGTTTGAACAGGGCTCGAACTCAAGGCCTCCTAGCTACAAAGCGACTAACCACTGAACTACCGCGACTGATTTAATGGGTTATATTAGATTTAAATAATTTTGATAACTGAACGAGAAGATTCAAACCAGTTCTTATAATCTACATAAGACATATTTCATCTTCAGATTTCATAAACTTTGAACTTTTGAAATAGACTTATCGCTGCGTATGAATACACTTGACCTACTCTTTATGTACACAGGTTTGTTATAATTATCAAAAGGATTAAAGTATAGATATAAGAAATATCTTTCAATTTTTGAAAGCATGAAATGATATACCGGGAGCTTCTCACACCAACATGCATTTCAAAGAGCGGCAACGCGCCAATTTAAATTTAACGGTGTAATGAGGCTCGAAGTAGATTGATCATCTCACATTTTTTCAATACCCAAAAGACAATCTGAAATGCATAACAATCTTGATGTAATTGAAGTAGGAATACATATAATCTGTTTGCCATTAAATCACATTTTAGTATCCGTTATATAGTCATTTGATAGGAACGCGGAGATCAATATAAAAGTACTCACAAACTTAAGGAAATTATGAATGATGTAGGGTTTTCACGTATTAATTCAAGGATGTAAGTTTTCACAAAGCTAATTATATTTTGTGTGTTTCAATATTTTTATGTTTCTGACATTTTATAATGGATTCTTATTTGATCTCCATTGTACATCAATAACGAATATTGATTATCAATCACAAATGAATGATTTTACGGTAGTCGTTGTTATTGAAATATCATTATAATTCCTCACATTGTCAAGATATTACACATCTTATTAACAGGAACCATCCAATCTGTACATAGATGTATATCCAATACGAATACATTGAAAAGTTTCTTCATTTCTGGGAGCATTGAATCGTTGCATCAGAATATGCATGCGTACTTTTAAATGCAAACTTACAAAGTGTCACACACTCACCTTGAATAGGAATGGAAGGGAATAGACCTACGGGTGCTGAGGAGACCACGCCTACACACACTGACAAAACCATCACCACGTGTTTAATTGCAGGCATTTTACGTGTGTTTTATCATTAAGTAGTTTACAGATATCCAGAGAGTAAAATAATTCAGTCCCCGGTAAACGCCGGATTACACATGGTTGTCTAAGAAGGTTAGGAATTCTCTGTTAACGCGTGTTAATAACCTAGGTTTCTCACAGACTGAAACACGACTACAGGTTCAACAACTAATTGATGAATTAATAGGTTCGGTAGTACCCGTTGATACCATATTGTCAAACTACCCGGGGACATAATGTAACAGAGAATGCCATTGGTCGCCACCTAGTCGCCATATTACCCAGAGCTACTTTTTGGTGCGTAAACAACATGTTTATCTGGCCAATGTCGGGTTCAGAGGTCAGATGGAGAACAAGATTATGTTTTATAGCACAGATAAGAAATTAATACCAGCGCCATCAAAATAAGTAAGGAATGTGGGATCTGCTCAGAAACTATTTATAATTACAGGTCATCAGATGACGAGGCCTTCCCGCCTTTCCTACTCACCATGGTTTGCTTTGTCGTGGACGTCATAACTCTGGAAGATAACAGATTGGAAATGAATAGTTATAAAAAAAGTGTTATCTGTACGGTTAAACTAATAAAAGTACATGTAGTTCTAAGTTGTCAGGGAACCATTATCATAATTTTTTTTAATCCGGCATGACGGCTGCCCGTTTCACATTGGTTACGATCTGGTGTGGTTCATGACTCTTCCCTAAGTGTACTCGATCTCATCCCCCAACTGGAAAAGTTTGAATCATACAAAAGCTGTATTTCGGCATGTTGATGTTGTAATAGTGAACTCTGAATCAGTAGTTTTGTGTAAGTATAGATTGTTATTGTTTTGATATAATTCTCAAGGAGATCGGTGACGGTAGCATAAATACACACGTCTTTAATTGAGGTAATCATGGTTGAGTAAACACAGGTAAGGATTTGCTCCAGATCTCATAAATGAATGATACATGTAGATATGTTCTTCGTCACCACCTGTCGCTTCATAATGTTACAGACGGGGGACGGGGGAGTGTTCTATCAAATCCTCAGATCTGGCTGGATGACGTGAAAACCATGTTTGCGTATGTTGTGGTAAACTTGGACTTCATTTGTTACAGAGAGGGACCCGGGTTGAGCATATTATACGATGTTTAGTAACAACAATGGCAAGTAGTGCAAATCAACAGCAAAACACAGATTGATAATTCGCTTTAAACGCTGAGCCATTGCGAATGTAAAACAAAAAACAGTATGTATCACTAGACATTTACATTTCCTTTGCTTTTGTAATGATAGACATTTGCTCATGAAAACACTGCAGTCGTAAACAAGGTGCGTATGAATACAGACCTACTTGATAGATATAGTGTGTCTATTTAAATGACTGGAATTTCCGATAGAAGTGCAGATAGGACTTAGAAGAAATAAATTTCATTTTTGGAAATACATGAGGGTATGAACCGTGACGCCTCGCGCCGTGATACTTTCTGACGCGCCGTGATACTTTCTGGCGCGCCGTGATACTTTCTGACGCGCCGTGATACTCTCTGGCGCGTCGTGATACTTTCTGACACGCGTTAAATAATTCAAACAATATACAATGCACCTATCACTAAATCTAAAAATTCAATGTGTATACCACTAAATGAAACAAAAAGTAATATGTATATACTATGTTACCGTTGGACCGAGCGAAGGATGAAATGGTCTTTGGTGCGTCCCAAGTGATAAGCATAATTCTGTTAAGTACGGTAAATTAAAATTCATTTAATATATAATATATATATTATTTATGAAATTCTCCTTGCGCTAAACGCTCAGTAACATCTAATATTAAGGGGGATATATATGGGTATAATTACAGGATCCGCCTATTCCTTTAACGCGGGGAATATAGCGCCAGCCGATGTAAACCGGGATTGTGACGTCACATGTAACCCCGACTTTTTTCTTCATCTTTCAAATCAAACAATTATAATCAACGACAATACATCCCAGTTAAAACTAAACAAAAATTATCCAACAAATTCAAAGTGGTAAAATGGTAAGCGTAAATATATCGTATATTTTCATTTAAAGAAACTCATGAACTCGTTCATCAATCTAGTCGTATGACTGTTTTTCTATTTGATGATTGGCTAAAAACTGTAACAACAATAATTATACCATTCATTTTTAACAAACTGAGTGTTTGAATTACAAATTCTACGTCAGTCTTGTATTCTCGCCATTCAAATTAAAACACGAATAACTGTAGAAACAACTAATGAACAAAACAAGATGGCGGCGCCAGTATGGTTCACAAAATTTTCAGTTAACGTATGTAAAGATTATCTCTATTCATTTGCTGATTTTTCTTAAATACATAGGCCCTACGTGTTACTTTTAGAGCCTTGCTTCGCTCGGTATACATATGTAATATCTTTCACTAAATATACCACTGAACAAGAGGCCTAATTCTGTTGAATGATGGCATTTAATATGTTTTACGGCGTGACCGTGTTTGAGGGCGAAGCAAAAACTTTTTGGCATTAGTATCTATATCCAAAACAGAACAAAAACAACCCAAAGTTAGCAGGATTTGATCCGCCTATATATTGAACGCGGGGAATATAACGCAACTGATGTAAACAGTACATTGTGACGTCATATTCAGCGTCGTATTATAGCAAATTTACAAACATAGCGTCTGAACCACAACAACGAACATGGCGTTAATGGTGGAGTGATTATATATGATTAAGAAAATAAGATTTACATGCTTTTACGAATTTTTGTAACATCTCAGAACGACGTGAACTAGGGTAGACGAGATTCAAAATGGAGAAATACATGTCCACGCGATAGTATTCGAATCGACGCCATTAGTACCAAAATTTTCAAGTTCCATAGGTATGGTTTAATTTTTCATTGTTTTCCTATATTTTCCTTTTAAACATGTATATACGTGTTACCTATAGGGAGAGCTCCGCTCTCACGGCCCTTCGGGCCGTGAGAGGGCTTCGCCCTCTACAACGAAAATTATTATAGTGCGTGGTCTTTCTTAATGCTATAGATTAGACAGGCTGAAACAGTTTTCTCAAGAAACACAAGGATTCACTTGAGACCCCTGAAACAACGGGGCGATTACATCGTATTGAAATTTTAAAGTGAAAAATCACCACCACTCAGGTGAGCGATGTGGCGCACGAGGTAATTATATTCATTTATATATACAATAAACTATGTTCAACTCATCAATTTTACATAATTATGAATAAGTATTGTGTTATCTCATGATCCATCATTGTGTTCACTGGCTGAATGTTTATATATATTAGATTTTAGATAATTATGAATAAGTATTGTCTTTTCTGGTTGAATGTTTTATAATCCACTTTGTCTGATAACGTTATCGTTTCGATGCGTTTGTAGCGCTAAATTCTGACCATTAAATATATGTTGAACTTTCTCTGTTGCAGCACTGCTTGTTTCCATATAAATCACAACAGAAAACTTGCCAAGGCGTAAGTGCTTCATTTATTTCAAATGAAGAAAAAATGTACGTCATAAATATGAATACAGGAACAATTGTCTGGGAGACATGCCAGCATCAAGGGACGTTTGTCGACATATCAACTGTTAAAATGCCAGATATTAGAGTATTACATAACAGCGCTCTCCCAGTCTCAATAAATGCAATAATGCGATAAAATACAAAAACAGTCTTTCTTGGTAACGAAAGTGGACACAATTAAAGATATACACATGTAAGTAATATGAAGCACGATTTTGATGCTATGCATGTGCCATTTGTCATTGATCAAGAGAACATGCTAATTGCGGTGAAGGGCGTAGAGGGACCTCAGAATGTTACAGTACAATAACCACTATTGTCTGTTAAAATCAATGTATAAGCAATATTTGACGATTAAATACACATTAATATTAAAAAGTAATAATCATTTATTATTACTCTAGGTCGTTAAAAAGTTTGTAATTTGTCAAGCTTGGATATGAAAATGTCAGCTCTACCATAAATTAACGAAAAGCAATTACACTATCTGAAGATTAAAAAGAGATAAAAGACAGCAATACATCATATATACCAAATATTAGATTAAAACAATTTGACAGATTTGTAATATTGATGCATTGCTATCTGACATTTGCACATGAAATTCGAATAGTTTAATATCATACTTTCTGTTGACTTAATTACTTATGATCGAAAAAACGTTCCTTCCTCTACAGAATGAGGTAAAGCGAAAATCAACAGTCGCGTATTTTCTTAAAATCTCACGTGTACCATCTTAAAGATGAGGAAACATGCATTTTCTGCCAAATGTCCTAACATTGTCCCATATTTTGTTTCAACTATCAAACAGTTTAAGTTAAACAACAACCAAAAAGGGGTTCTAATTTAAGAAAACAAATAATATCCCGCAAACAAAAAAACAAAACAAACAACAACAAAAAACCCCAAAAACAAACCCCTCATACCCCCGCAGATAAAAAAAACTCTCAACTAATACCCCCGCAAATAAATGAAAACAGCAGATACAGGCTATACAGTCGTGAAGTCTTCAAGCAGTACTTGCTAGAGTTCACCGTTGTCTGTGTTACCATCTGACCGGACATGACTCATCTTTTTGTGTTTTAAGATACTTTATTCATATAAAAAATAAAAATGTTCATTGTAAAAATTGAACATAGCGAATAAATAAGTGCATCACAGTTGAATCACAGGGATGATTGAAAGCAGACGCAACAAACATGTAAACAAGTAAAAATATATAAAAACACAAGGCATTGTCATAACGGATAAATAGAATATATAAAAGCTATGTATAAATAATATAAAAAAGATCACAAATTTGCCATATCTGTCACTTGGAAATCACCACTAAATATTACAGCGAGTACGGTATTAGCGGAAAACAGCCCCAAACGGAATTCTGAATTGTGGGTTGAGGTCTAAGAAATTCGCCAGCTTCATGGATAGCGGTCTGCGTTCTCTGAGAGTCAGTCGGTTGTCTTCTGCATAGTCCAGGTTTGGATTATTGACAAATTGACCTCGTGACCCGGCGCGCCTCCTTGCTGAATTAATGTTTGGTGGGATGGCGCTGATATCGCGATGTTGAGATGGCATGACACGTCTTCTTCTATCTAGGTCGGGGTATGCCATGTTCGTGTCGGCTGTCGCTGATCGTCTGTCGCTGTTTGGATATACCATATTTGTGTTTGTGTCGGCCGTAGCTGGCCATGTTCGTCTATTAATGTTGGGGTATACCACGTTAGATTTTTGCGATGACGTTGACTGTGGTGATGTGACCCTGTTGTCTGAAGGCACGGGTTTCTCCGATTCCGCCACGGGCAGATCCGAATTTTGAATTCTCTCTAACATGTCTGTGGGCTGTATCTTATGAACATCTTTTATCTGCCTGAGTCTCTCCACCATTTTTCTTATTTCGTCCACTGGGTATTGCTTTTTAACCATGAGTTTGACAATCTTTTTGTACCAGTCGGTGATACTGGTTTCTCCCTCTAACGACTCCGGACTAATGACATTAAATTCATTTTTATACACCGTAATGTTACTGCTGACGTCATTCTGTGTTTTGTCAGATTCAGTTTCTGTAGCATTTCTCTTGTTGTCTTCTTCAGAACGCAGTGTGACTGTACGTGTTTTCTCCCTCCTAAACTGTGCTGTCAGGACAGTACTCGGTGGACGAAGAAGAGGGTGATTGAATCTAGAACTGACATTGGCTGATGGGATGCTAAGGATGTGTGCCGAGCTTCGAGCCCTTACAAATGGCTTCTGGCGTGGTTTTGCTTTTATTTCAGACAATGACATGCCAGATCGCCATGGGAACGATCTGCTTTGTGGCGCCGCTTTTGCTGCTGACTGTTTGGCCAAGTTATTCCACGGAGCGTCTCGCTGTCCTAGTAATTCCTCGTCTAGTATACCTAGATTCAGGTTTTTGAATACAGGCAGATGTCGCAGTGTGTTAAGCAGATATTTCATTTGCATGGCAAGAGCTGCTAATCTCTGGAGCTTTCTTAACTGCATAAGACGAGTTTTAGCGGAGCTGTGTGTTGCAATAGGGCTTTTGGTTGTCGTCGGTTCGATGAAGGAGATTCGTGGTTGTGGCCTTGGTGTGGTAGAGCTGATTCGGTTTCTAGACATGTCGATGTGGATTCGCGGTTTGAGAAAGGTTGTTCTGGTCCAGAGGTGATCGAGTGTCAATCTGCGGACCTCAGATCGTGGAGTTGTGCGGACGAGCGGTGTTGGAGTTGTGGTTACCGGAGTTGTGCTGATAATCCGGTGATTTTTGTTAAATGTTGGTTTGGAGTGTCTCATAGTTTTAACTCTCGGACGCATGTTATTTTCTGTGACAAGCGGGTCTACGATTTCTCCTCGAATGCTTTGCCGAGATCGGGTGCTTTTGTCTCCCGAACCAATACTGATGTCCGCGCAGTTCCGGAATTCTTCCTGTACTCCACAACCAATGCATTCTGTTCCATCAAGATCCCTGCCCCAACTGTTTCCTAAAAAAAATAATGGAAATTAAGCATCATAGATATAAGTAAACACGTGATAATACAAAATGCAGATTTATCTCCCATTTAATCGCGGACCAACGGATCAGATTGGACAAAGAATGAATTGTATAGACGTACCTGTCCTGTACCGCCACTGCACCACACACTGAGAACACTTGATGCCTTGTGGAAGCTGAATGTGCACGAGATGTTCGCCAGTACCAGGCGGATAGAATCGTGTGGGAAACTGGTCATCGCCCTCCAATATCGACATGAGATTCTCGTTCAGACATTCCTGGGTGACTGATTTTGTGGTGTCATTGTTAGGACAAATTCTAAATTCATAGTACCCCTCATGGAATGCCGTGTTGACTACTTTTGTTTCCAGAATATCGGCTCCATCAGGCAAATGTTTCGAAATTATTCCCAAAGCGTATTTCCCCCCAGCCTCGTTTTCGCGTTCTCCATCGTAAGGATCCCCACATGGTCCGCACAGTCCGCCTAATTGTTGGATTTTCTGTAAATTGATGATCATGAATATCAAACTGTTCAGATATGAAAATATACCAGACTTATGAAAGAAATGCAAAGTTTGAATTTTTGATTTTTTTTCAGTGTTGATATTGAGAAGATGTATCAACTCGGATGCAAGCTAATATTTTTTTTTACACGTTTTAGAAATGAATAGTTAATACTTACAGCCCTGCCGCCACAGTACAGCCTATTGTCATCATAGTTAGGAGGGACTTTGTCATTCACTCTCCAGAGTGAGGACCGTGAAGGGGGGTCTATCATGTAGCCGTGCTGGAGGGATACCTCTACGATACTCAGCACTGTCAACAACCATAAATACATCATACTACAAGCTGAGCTCTCCAAGTCAAACAAGTTCGGTCTATCTTAATCCTCTTCGCTTCTTGAAATATTTTTTATTCTGAAATCAAAATGATGAGCGATTACTTATATACCTGCCGGGTTTGAATGAACTTCAGTGTGTAAGTATGAACTACATGTAACGTAATTTCCTTGGTTAAATTCATCAAACATTATCGGTCACGGTTGAGTTGCGAGCTGATGGATTACGTTGTCTCACGTCTTTTCTTAATTTGCGGTTACATAAGTCAGCCTGGATCCATACGTCAAACATAGAATTAGTCTGTCAGTCCTCTTCACGGGCCAATCTACTTTATCATGTCAATAACAGATCAATAACCAATACACCAATGTCTTCACGGTGCTAGCTTAGAACTGAAACTGTTTAGAATTCAAGAGAAGACCACACGTCAGGATACTTCGGAAGTGAATATTTCAAATCTGTTTCCTAAAACGTCGTACACAAACAATACCAACCGTGTATGATAGCTCATTGAAAATCCCCCAAATTAAAAAAATAATATCAAAAGAGAACTGTCGGGTTTCCCCATTGTACTAGTTAGATCAAGTTATTTCTTATTAACATATCTGCTTTTTAAAGTATTTTCATCTAAATTTAATGCACAGAGTTTACATTGTGTGCCCCTTTTCTACACCTCTGATATACATGTACACAGAGTTTATACTGTGTGCCCCTTTTCTGCACCTCTGATATACATGTACCTCTGACATGTAGCATTGGCACAGTAACTGTTCTGACGACGATAAACAGGTGACAAATACGTAAGATAATATAGGTCTACAAACACACTGATCAAGAGCTGCGATACTATATGCACTGAATTTAATTTGACGTAAGAAATTAGAATTATTATTTAAAATCTGATTTAGAAATTCAAATACTCCAAGAATCCAATTGACTACTTAATTAGATTAATTACATACGTAATATTAAACCACCGGGACTTCATGTTTTGGAATTTCCTTTGGTACGCAAGTGAGCATTTCTGATGAAGGTTTGTTTGTTATACAGTATGTTTGTTTGTTGTACGGTACGTTTGTCTGTTGTACGGTATATTTGTCTGTTGTACGGTATGTTTGTTTGTTATACGGTATGTTTGTTTGTTGTACGGTAAGTTTGTCTGTTGTACGATACGTTTGTCTGTTGTATGATAAGTTTGTTGTACGGTATGTTTGTTTGTTGTACAGTATGTTTGTTTGTTGTACAGTATGTTTGTTTGTTTTACAGTATGTTTGTCTGTTGTACGGTACGTTTGTCTGTTGTATGGTAAGTTTGTTGTACAGTATGTTTGTCTGTTGTACGGTACGTTTGTCTGTTGTATGGTAAGTTTGTTGTACGGTACGTTTGTCTGTTGTACGGTATGTTTGTCTGTTGTATGGTAAGTTTGTTGTACGGTACGTTTGTCTGTTGTATGGTAAGTTTGTTGTACGGTACGTTTGTCTGTTGTACGGTATGTTTGTTTGTTGTACGGTATGTTTGTTTGTTGTACGGTATGTTTGTTTGTTGTACGGTATGTTTGTCTGTTGTACAGTATGTTTGTTGTATGGTATGTTTGTCTGTTGTACGGTGTGTTTGGCTGTTGTACGGTACGTTTGTCTGTTGTACGGTACGTTTGTCTGTTGTACGGTACGTTTGTCTGTTGCACGGTACGTTTGTCTGTTGTACAGTAAGTTTGTTTCATTTTTGTATGTTGTTTTGTACCTCATTCCACAGCCCCTTTGAACTTCTTGGTACCCTTTATATGTATGAAACAAAGACGTCTTACTCTTACTACAGGGTACCCAGTATCGGCGATCTATGCAATTTGAAAAGTATATAATGCAGTGTAAAGTGGTTCTATTTAATCAATTTTCAACCGCGTCTCATTAGAGAATTGTTTACTTGTATGGAAACGTCACCAGTAGTAGGCTTTGGTAAGAGAACGAACCTTTCCTGATACAGCTTTTGGGCACCATGCATAGGTAAAATTTGTGGCATTTCACCCGCGACAAGGGGTCTTGATTTGAAATTTCTATCCCTAACAATGTCAAAATCTCGACCAATATCATTAAGATGTCTGTTGAGAGCTGATCTTATGGATCTGAGTGTGTTTTTGTGTTACTCATGAGGTTGTTTGCCCTTTTGGGTCAAATTAAGGTTGGACTTCAGCATATCAGTGTCTCAACAGGCCACGGAGTTCCTCTCTTTCTACTTTATGCAGGTCAGTGTCAGTAATGAATTTTTCGACTCTCCAATCTGGAAATGAATTTCAAATTCTTCAGTTTGGGGTGTTTGTTTTATATGTTTAGCTATTCTATAAGAATAAGTTCGCGAGACAGACTGAAAATTTTTATTTATTTTAATTTGATGTGTGCATACATTATACAGTGTTTGTTATTAGTGCTGCTATTTAATTATTCATCTTTTTATGTTAATATGAGTAAATTTGTTTGTATCACGTTACCTTGGAAAATCTTCCACTTTGTACCCTTGGACTGACGACCACTTTCGATTCCTTTTAATTCCTCCTCAGAGATTGCTTTGAATGTTGGATTGGAAACTATGACGGGGGTTTATGTTCAGTTTCTAGAGCTTTGGCCAATTCCCTGAGCGCCTCATCATTGAATGTAGAAGCATTTATAATTTCACAAATATTCTGAGGATTTTCATCATCAAATTATTGGGCAGAAAAAGAAGAGTTTTCATAACTTCCGATTCAGGCCTGTCTTTAAAAAATTCATCAAAAGTGCAAATATCAAAATTTCATCCACTGGAATCCATTTCCGGAATAGCAGGGGCATTCGTGTGTTATGTTTTCTCTCCAAATAGTCATATTTATTTTATTTTGATATATTATAAGTGTTTATTCATCATTTGGTTTTGATATTTTCATGTTTTTGTTGAATAAATTTATTTAGATCGATAGAAGAATTATTAAGTGTTTCTTTTCAGGATTTCCAGTCTACAAATAGACCATTCAGGTTTATCCCAACATTTCAGTAGAACGTAGTTCCGGCAATTTTTTTTGGATGATATACCACTAATTTTTCAACGAATAAAAAAAGCATGTAACATGTAAATTCAAATGATACAGGAATGCAGTTTGCTGGCGCTGCTGTAATGATACCCCGTATTTCTATGCCAGCGAGTCGTTATACAATAACAGAGTATTATGTATGATTTTTGCGTGGCGGAAAATACCTTTATCTAGAGAGAAAGTTTCATGTTTGCATTTAATCTACGAAGAACGATACCTTTAATTCCCCCGAATTATTCTTTCATTATTGTTGCCAGCATTCAAAGAATGATCATCAGTGAAATTCATTGTAGAAAATCCAATAGTTGGAAAGAAAAACCCCTACCCAAAACCTATATTAAACATTATCTAGATAATTCTAATTATCTAGAAAATTAACCAAATGCTAAGCACTTCATTTTCAATCTGAATTAGATGATAGAATGAAATTTCGATAAGAGTCTAACTTTTTTCGCGAGGGAGAAATTTTCGCTAGAATAGGGAGAACTTAATCATTGCTAATATTTCTCGCCGCGAACCAGTTCATTAATGTTTCTTGTATCTGTTAATGATAATCTAAGTAGCGAAAATTAGTCGCCGTGATATAGTTCATCACTGGTAAAGCGCGAAATAAAGTAGTCGTGAATAAGAGTTGGTTTACAATATTCAACAGGAAGCTGAACTGAATATGAATTGTATGTATTCTTTAAGGTAATGCAAATAAAACAGCTTTCTTATAAAGAACAAGAGGCCCATGGGTCACATCGCTCACCTGAGTCACTTTGGTCACCTTGGTCCATATCAGAAGACTTTCCATATCTATTTGCATTTAAAACCGTAGTCCCTATTATGGTCCCAACCTACCCCTGGAAGCCATGGGTTTTGCAAACTTGAATCTACACAATGTCAGAAAGATTTCATGTAAATGTGAACTTCTTTGGCCCAATGGTTCTTGAGAAGAAGATTTTAAAAGATTTTTCCTATATATTTGTATGTAAAACTTTGATCCCCCCTTGTAGCCCCATTCTACCCCAGGGGCCATGATTTGAAAAACCTTGAATGTGCACTATGTCAGAAAGCTGTCATATAAATCTCAGCTTTTCTGGCTCAGTGGTTCTTGAGAAGATTTTTAAAGATTTTCCCTATATATTTGTGTGTAAAACTTTGATCCCCTATTGTGGCCCCATCCTACCCCAGGGGGCCATGATTTGAACAAACTTAACTCTGCACTATGTTAGGAAGCTTTCATGTAAATCTCAGCTTTTCTGGCTCAGTGGTTCTTGAGAAGAAGATTTTTCCTATATATTTGTATGTAAAACTTTGATCCCCTATTGTGGCCCCATCCGACCCCCCGGGGGCAGGATTTTAACAAGCTTAAATCTGCACTATGTCAGAAAGCTTTCATGTAAATATCAGCTTTTCTAGCTCAGTGGTTCTTGAGAAGATGATTTTTAAAGATTTTTTTTTATATATATTTGTATGTAAAACTTTGATCCCCTATTGTGGCCCCATCCGACCCCCGGGGGCCAGGATTTTAACAAGCTTAAATCTGCATTATGTCAGAAAACTTTCATGTAAATATCAGCTTTTCTAGCTCAGTGGTTCTTGAGAAGATGATTTTTAAAGATTTTTCCTATATATTTGTATGTAAAACTTTGATCCCCTATTGTGGCTCCATCCGACCCCCGGGGGCCAGGATTTTAACAATTTAAAATCTGCACTATATCAGGAAGCTTTCATATAAATCTCAGCTTTTCTGGCTCAGTGGTTCTTGAGAAGATTTTTAACGATTTTTTCTATATATTTGTATGTAAAACTTTGATCCCCCATTGTGGCCCCATCCGACCCCCGGGGGTCATGATTTTAAACAGTTAGAATCTGCATTACCTAATAAAGCTTATCTATAAATTTCATCTTTTCTGGCCAAGTGGTTCTTGAGAAGATTTTTAAAAGATGCCACCAAAATTTCCCATATTCTTAATTATCTCCCCTTTAAACAGGGCATGGCTCTTCATTTGAACAAATCTGAATCCCCTTCACCCAAGGATGCTTTGTGGCAAGTTTGGTTGAATTAGGCCCAGTGGTTCTGGAGAAATCGAAAATGTAAAAAGGTTACAGACGGACAGACAGACGGACGACGGACAAAATGTGATCAGAAAATCACTTGAACCTTCGGTTCAGGTGAGCTAAAAAAAAAAACCATGTTATGATTTGCTGCTTGACGCAATAGTTAAGTTTAGTGAAGTGGACTAGTGTAAAAGCGAAAGTGGTCAATGCTTAACATCCGGGTCATACCTTATTGTATATGATAACTACAATATTAGAAGATTCATTTGATTTATATTGATATACAACCAATCCCCACTCTCCATTAAGAATCTAACTAGTACTAACTTCATCTCCCTTTACATACATAACCATTGACTGAAAACCATCGTATATAAATCGGTGGAATCCCATGAGGATCCGGGTTAGATCCGGGTTAGAATAGGTTCTCAGTACCCCTTGCTTGTCGTAAGAGGCGACTGAATGGGGCGGTCCTTCGGGTTAGACCGCAAAAACCGAGACCACGTTTCACAGCAGGTGTGGAACGATAAAGATACCTCCCTGTTCAATGGCCGTAAGCACCGAGCATACTGTGCTCTGTTGATCACTCAGCGCTCAATTAAATGTGAATGAACACAACGACATGACGTACATCATTCCCAGTGTACCAGACATTCTACATGTATATCATGCAAGAAATCTTGTTTATAATATCGACGATCTGTACATTATCTTCAAAATTAAAAGCACATACATGATCTGTACCTTTAGATACCAGATGAGGAAGTGGGACGTAAAGACAGGATAGTAATAGAATCATTTGAAACAAAAAGTAAAATAGGTTTTTCAGTCACGACATAAACATGATTTGAGTGCTTGGAAACCGGCATCACCTAATGGCTGCTGTGGTACGGAGGCAGTACGGTGTGTAGGTCTTAATGCACTTTGACGACTTACAAAATATTGGCCATAAATCCTGTGAATGGCCTTTATGCTAAAGCCCAATGTCATCGTCTAGCAGTAGATGTAATTCCACATCATCAATGATGTAGCAGACGAAATTTTATACATACATTAGTAAGACATTGTTTTACAGAAATAAAAATTATTATTGATGAAAGTCCACTGCTTGGAATACAAATAAAATCGTAAATACATTTTGCGATGTTGATTTCATCTATTGATAGACATTTGTAGTAATCCAGAGCAATTGCTAGATGTGTATTGCCTTAGTAAAAGTAGTACCTTTTACATACTATTAAGAAATGTTCATACGCATGACCTCTTTTGACCCCGTATAGGTATTTATACAGTGATAAATACGTACTGCTCATAAGTGTTATATAAGAGAAAACAATTGAAAATTTTCTATCGATCGATCTATCTATCTATTTATCTATCTATCTCTATTTATATATATCTTTTTTTTCCGGAGTAAAATAAAAAACCAAAACAAACTCTAAACACTTTCTCAAAATATCTCAACCGTGTTACCGGTCTTCTTCAGTCGTGTTTTCAAAATATTTCGAGAAAGTGTTTAGAGAAGTTTCCATTCTCTACCCAGAGTTCCATGCGCTAATCGTACTATACCTCTGTCAACGGCTATTTACAGAAATCTTGTAGAGAAGTCATATTCCGAAATGCTTTTGGTGCCATTGGATTGATGTTTACTGTAGTTTGTTTAAAATCGCAGTTTTCCTCCCGAAAGGAAACGAGATATGACTATTTATATCATGTGACCATCATACAGCATATTTTCACGTGATTCCAAGCGTTGACAGAGGTGTAAGTGAAGCTTGCGTAACGCGCCTTCTGGTGAGATAATGATTAAGTTTCTTGCTCTATCTACAACCGTGCTTGTAAATAGTGTTTAATAATATTATATTTTATGGTATGCATGTAGGTATAGTAATATAAAGGTGGTGAAAACCGCACAAGCACGGACCGCAATGATCCCTATCGTTGTACCACACCAGGAAGGAAAAAGTTCGTATGATGGTCAGAGAAAATTCAGATTAGTATGTTAGAACTCTTTTATGCAATGGAAACCAAGAATGGTAATCATCCAATCAAAGTCGGTCTAGGTAGTATATAGAGAGCCCAGTCACTGTAGCTCCTAGTGTAGCAGGGCTCCTACTGGGCAGTCTGCACTATAAATCTACACCATCATCATCAGTTCCTCACTGTATTGGTAAACCGCTGCAGTGGTCTAGAGGTAGAGCGTTCGTCCAGCATGCGGAAGGCCGGGGTTCGAATTCCGGCCACGATAGACCTAAGTCGCTAAAACAGGTAGTGACAGTTCCATCGCTTTAGGTGTGAATGTCAGGGGTCCTCGGAGGTGACATTAAAAACGGATATCCCGTGTCACAGTAGCTGTGGCACGCTAAAGAACTCTCACTGCTCAATTGCTGTATGTGCCGAGCAAAGGCCTAAATTTGAAGCCCTTTACCGGTCTTGGTGACGTCTCCATATGAGTGAAAATTCTCGAGAGATATGTTAAACAAGATACAATCAATCAATCACATTGTTGGTAGAAGTCAAGCTGTTAAACATCTATAGTAAGACAGATGTTGCTGAACAAGGTTTTCCTTCCATATCTCACTAATGATAAGGACAATATTTTCAGTAAAATATAAATACTTAATTAAATCAGCCAGCAATGAATCAACAAGTGACCCGCCCCTTTTAGAGTTTGTTTTAGCTGCGAATCAATCAAGTAATTAAGTGTTTTATTTAAAGTATCCATACAGTACACACAAACCTCTAGACAGAAAGTACTCATACAGTACACACAAACCTCTAGACACAAAGTACTCATACAGTACACACAAACCTCTACACACAAAGTGTTCATACAGTACATACAAACCTCTAGACACAAAGTATCCATACAGTTCACACAAACCTCTAGACACAAAGTACTCATACAGTACACACAAACCTCTACGCACAAAGTATTCATACAGTACATACAAACCTCTAGACACAAAGTATCCATACAGTACACACAAACCTCTAGACACAAAGTATTCATACAGTACACACAAACCTCCACACACAAAGTATCCATACAGTACACACAAACCTCTAGACAGAAAGTATCCATACAGTACACAAACCTCTAGACACAAAGTATCCATACAGTACACAAACCTCTAGATACAAAGTATCCATACAGTACACACAAACCTCTAGACAGAAAGTATTCATACAGTACATACAAACCTCTAGATACAAAGTATTCATACAGTACACACAAACCTCTACACACAAAGTATTCATACAGTACACACAAACCTCTAGACAGAAAGTATCCATACAGTACACAAACCTCTAGACACAAAGTATTCATACAGTACACACAAACCTCTAGACACAAAGTATTCATACAGTACACACAAACCTCTACACACAAAGTATTCATACAGTACACACAAACCTCTACACACAAAGTATTCATACAGTACACACAAACCTCTAGACAGAAAATATTCATACAGTACACACAAACCTCCACACACAAAGTATTCATACAGTACACACAAACCTCTAGACACAAAGTATTCATACAGTACACACAAACCTCTAGACACAAAGTATTCATACAGTCCACACAAACCTCTAGACACAAAGTATCCATACAGTACACACAAACCTCTAGACACAAAGTATCCATACAGTACACACAAACCTCTAGATACAAAGTATCCATACAGTACACACAAACCTCTAGACACAAAGTATTCATACAGTACACATAAACCTCTACACACAAAGTATTCATACAGTACACACAAACCTCTAGATACAAAGTATTCATACAGTACACACAAACCTCTAGACAGAAAGTATTCATACAGTACACACAAACCTCTAGACACAAAGTATCCATACAGTACACACAAACCTCTACACACAAAGTATTCATACAGTACACACAAACCTCTACACACAAAGTATTCATACAGTACACACAAACCTCTACACATAAAGTATTCATACAGTACACACAAACCTCTAGACACAAAGTATTCATACAGTACACACAAACCTCTACACACAAAGTATTCATACAGTACACACAAACCTCTACACACAAAGTATTCATACAATACACACAAACCTCTAGACAGAAAGTATCCATACAGTACACACAAACCTCTAGACAGAAAGTATCCATACAGTACACACAAACCTCTAGATACAAAGTATTCATACAGTACACACAAACCTCTAGACAGAAAGTATCCATACAGTACACACAAACCTCTAGATACAAAGTATCCATACATTATACGCAAACCTCTAGACAGAAAGTATCCATACAGTAAACACAAACCTCTAGATACAAAGTATTCATACAGTACACACAAACCTCCACACACAAAGTATTCATACAGTACACACAAACCTCTACACACAAAGTATTCATACAGTACACACAAACCTCTAGACAGAAAGTATTCATACAGTCCACACAAACCTCTAGACACAAAGTATCCACACAGTACACACAAACATCTAGACACAAAGTATTCATACAGTACACAAACCTCTACACGGAAAGTACTCATACAGTACACACAAACCTCTAGACAGAAAGTATTCATACAGTACACACAAAACCTCTAGACAGAGAGTACTCATACAGTACAGACAAACCTCTTGACACAAAGTATCCACACAGTACACACAAACCTCTAGACAGAAAGTATTCATACAGTACACAAAAACCTCTAGACAGAAAATATTCATAGAGTACACACAAACCTCCACACACAAAGTATTCATACAGTACACACAAACCTCTAGACACAAAGTATTCATACAGTACACACAAAACCTCTAGACAGAGAGTACTCATACAGTACAGACAAACCTCTTGACACAAAGTATCCACACAGTACACACAAACCTCTAGACAGAAAGTATTCATACAGTACACAAAAACCTCCACACACAAAGTATTCATACAGTACACACAAATCTCTAGACAGAAAGTATCCACACAGTACACACAAACATCTAGACACAAAGTATTCATACAGTACACAAACCTCTACACAGAAGGTACTGATACAGTACACACAAACCTCTAGACAGAGAGTATTCATACAGTACACACAAACCTCTACACACAAAATATTCATACAGTACACACAAACCTCTAGACAGAAAGTATCCATACAGTCCACACAAACCTCTAGATACAAAGTATCCATACAGTACACACAAACCTCTACACACAAAGTATCCACACAGTACACACAAACCTCTAGACAGAAAGTATTCATACAGTACACACAAACCTCTAGACAGAGAGTACTCATACAGTACACACAAACCTCTAGACACAAAGTATTCATACAGTACACACAAACCTCTACACACAAAGTATTCATACAGTACACACAAACCTCTACACACAAAGTATTCATACAGTACACACAAACCTCTAGACACAAAGTATCCATACAGTACACAAACCTCTAAATACAAAGTACTCATACAGTACACACAAACCTCTAGACAGAGAGTATTCATACAGTACACACAAACCTCTACACACAAAGTATTCATACAGTACATACAAACCTCTAGACAGAAAGTATCCATACAGTACACACAAACCTCTACACACAAAGTATTCATACAGTACACAAACCTCTAAATACAAAGTACTCATACAGTACACACAAACCTCTAGACAGAGAGTATTCATACAGTACACACAAACCTCTAGACACAAAGTATTCATACAGTACACACAAACCTCTAGACAGAAAGTATCCATACAGTACACACAAACCTCTACACACAAAGTATTCATACAGTACATACAAACCTCTAGACAGAAAGTATCCATACAGTACACACAAACCTCTAGACAGAAAGTATCCATACAGTACACACAAACCTCTAGACAGAAAGTATTCATACAGTACACACAAACCTCTAGATACAAAGTATTCATACAGTACACACAAACCTCTAGACAGAAAGTATCCATATAGTACACACAAACATAATTTCCCCACAAAGTAGCAAGTGCAACTAAACAAGCATTGTTTTAATTCGAAAGATAAATTTGATATCGACAGGAAAGGAAACCTTTCAAGCGTCATTGCTCCTAGCTCCTACAGATGTGTAAAACACACTGACACACGGGCGATAGCAACCATCTGATAAACGATATCGATACACGGGCGATAACAAACATCTGATCAACGATGTCGACACACGGGCGATAACAACCATTTGATCAACGATATCGTTCATATCGCAACTACATCGTATCTTGGACATAACTAAAAAAAAGAGCAAAGAATTCGTGATCAGAAGTATTCTGCATAGGGCTTTCAGCTGGGCCACTAACACGGATTTCAACATTGGTAGTACATGGTGTCCTTAATCTGTTCGCATTACTGATAACCTGCATAACCTCATGTTTGAAATTGTCTCCAATTTGCCCTGTAACTTGTTCATGGTTGCATGCGATACATTTACACCCAATGTCTGGAGTCTGTCACACACCTGTTCCGACTAGAGAAATAAAATTCTAATTCATTATTTATGGAAAATAAGCTTAAAAGTGTTGTTGTACTCTGTTATATTTCTCATATGTCTACACACAATGCATGACATATATGGGAATGACGTTTGTTTTACATTCACGTTTTTGTAATAAGTCGTGTTCTAGAAAAGGTTTTTTTTCTTGAAATTTCTAACTTTGCAAGAAAGTTCATAAACTTCATGTAGTAACAAAGGATAAAACAGGGACAAAGGCACAACATTTGTAGTAAACCGTTCTGAAGCTTAAGCCTATATTGACAGTCCAGTGCTAGTATTATACGTGTACAATACAACGATTTTCAAAATATAAATCAAAGTTTTGATTTACATGTATAAACTTTAATAAAATTATAGAATGTCAAAAAAGAACCAAATTAAAACCTAGAACATAAACTTTAAAATTCAAGAAGTTATGATATTTCAAAACTTTCTATAACAAAATTATTTTTGAAGGACAGTTATCAATAAATGTAGTTAAGTTGACCATTCACCATTAAATTCATCTTGGATATTTTCCTACCAAGCTCTTTGACCAAGGTTAAATAACATATGAACTCGCCAAGTGGGACGCCATGTTGAAATCCCCTACAGGAGGACGCCATTGATTGGTCATGCCAGACCTTCTATGCTTGAACAATCGGACGGCCTCGGGAACCAGACTACGATACCGACATATATAATAACACAATCTCGTATAAACGCGATCTCAAGCATACGAAAGATAATTCAAATTGATTGTATCAATTTATTTACGTATGAAAAGGATCATAAAACTGACATAAATGATTACATTGGCTAATAATATCAGAAACCTTCCCAAACATGATCGCATAAAACCGATTTTAGAGTCGTATCCCTTTCGCTGTGCATATCGATGGATATCCCTGTCCATGTGGACAACAAACTCATTACCGCGAGCGTCAGAGTGAACCGCGAACAGTTCATTTCACACAGGAATAAAAATACATAATACCTAATATTGTAAATGAATGTGCATTTCTTCAAAGCGCATTTCACGTAATCATTCTTAAATTATGTTTTCTGCATAAATTTTACATGTACACAATGTTCATTATGTATACAAATATTTACCAGGTCAACAGTTTCATACATGTGAAAATACATACACACTGTACGTATATGGAAATTTGCATTTAGTTGATTAGTGTTGACATGCAGCATTTACTCCCTGTCTACATTGTATGATGTACATGTACAATTACTTAAAGTCGATTAATTAAGGATGGATTAATACTGGATATCGGAACCATTATTTCGTCTCCGATTCCGGCGAAGTTTTAATATTTAGTCTGTCCAATGAGATCGCGTTTTCTGCAACTTTTCATGAAACAAATACACGTTACTATCAGATCATAGTGAGTCTTGGCATTTTAGCGTCGTTTTTCAAAGTTGTGAGGCGAGGAACAAACGGAAAAAAAAAGTTGCCGTCATAACTTATGAATTTTTTTTTTGGTTACATGTAGCAAAAAAAGTAGTTCTGTCGCCAAAAAAAAAAAAAAAGGCCGGGGGGGGGGGAGGGGGGGGGGAGGGGGTTCACAATATAATTGTGATTATATTTTATGCATCAAACATTTGTATAATTTGAAAGCGGTTGGTTGTTATAATGACTCGAGAAAATCTGGCTAAGTAAATATCTACATACGGTAGAGGTAAACGGGAATGTTTTGTTTTGTCTCCACTACCAAACATCAGAAATTTAAATTGATAACTTAATGTTTTTGGCACTAGGGTATTCACTGCCGACATTCTGAAATAAATGAGAAATGAGTCGTCTTTAGCATCATTAATTTATATGTACAAGAGTGTCGCTCAGTATAAGAGGGAACTTATACTGCCTCGCTAGTGAGCTAGCTTTTCTGATGATGTGGTAGAGCGTCTCTCTTGATCACAGAAGTTAAGCAACAGCGAGCGTGATTAGCACTTGCTACATGTTGCAAAATGGTGGCAGCGTAGTGACTCTGATGTTTGGTGGTGGTGGGGGGGGGGGGGGGGGGGGGGGGGGGGGGGGGGGGCTGCTTCAGGGTTGACTTTTATTCGGAGCTCTCGGACTTCCGTGTCCATGTACGGCCGTGGTTTCGTCCAGGGACGATGGTTGTTGTCGGAAACGGTGGATGCCGTTGTTCAGAAGGCGCCAAACACGCAAAGAGAACTTCAGGACGAAGCTTCCCCGAGCGGGGGGGGGGGGGGGGGGGGGGTAGCGGACAGTGTAAGAGGGAACTTATACTGCCTCGCTAGAGAGCTGGACAGCATAAGAGGGAACTTATACTGCCTCGCTAGAGAGCTGGACAGTATAAGAGGGAACTTATACTGCCTCGCTTGAGAGCTGGCTTTTCTAGTGATGTGGTAGAGTCTCTCTTGATCATGCAAGTTAAACAACAGCGAGCGTGATTAGCACTTGGCTGACCGCTTGACCGCAGCACGTTACAATAATTTCAACAGATTTAAATAATTAATATGGTCTAGTGGGGGACTCTCATGGTGGCCGAAATAACGTTTTAGTTGCATTAGGCCTAAGGTTAGCCGTGTGAACAGTTGTGTGCCATAAATGAGTTTACAAAACGACTACCAGTCATGTCAATAACTAATCGTCTGCTATCATGTCTCCCCTCTTTCAGGGGGAGACAGAGTGTTACTGTACTTTCCGACCGTCCGTCTATCTGTCACAAAATCTTTTGAACGCTTCGCCTCCTATACGGCGTTATCGGATAGACTTGAAACTTTGTACAAGGTTTCATTGCCATTTGTAGATGTGCATATTGTCGGGACAGGAGGATCGAATTATTTTCCTAAAAGTTATAGTGGATCTAAGAGGGGTGGAAGACGTAAAATAGTTTGTGAACACTTCTTCTGTATAGGTTATCTGATAGACTTGAAACTCTGTACAATACTTCATGGCCATTTGTAGATGTGCATATTGTAGGGACAGGAGGATCCTATTGTTTTCCTTAAAGTTAAAATGGATCTGAGGGGTGGAGGGTGTAAAATAGTTTATGAACTCCTATGTGGTTATGAGAGTTCATAATGTATATGTTCCTGCTCATGCTTTCTCCTCCATACCATGCAGTACATTAGGGGTAGGAGTTTTCATTTGGAACACTTCCAATTTGGGGAGCTGGGGAGACATTAGTTTTTCATAAAAACAATCTCTAGTTTACCACGACTTAATCTACCTTACTTGATTAGTAACACAATGCATATTATATTCCTGTAGGTAAACTTAGATAAAGCCTTCCAATATAGTGTTACCTACACACAATCCACACAGTCATACAGACAAAATCCACACAGACATACATACAGACAGAATCCACACAGTCATACAAACATAATCCACACAGTCATACAAACAGAATCCACACAGTCATACAGACACAATCCACACAGTCATACAAACACAATCCACACAGTCATACAGACAGACAGAATCCACACAGTCATACAGACAGACAGAATCCACACAATCATACCTACAGACACAATCCACACAGATATACATACATACAGAATCCACACAGACATATATACATACATAATCCACACAGACATATATACAGACAGAATCCACACAGACATAGAGACAGACAGAATACACACAGACATACATACAGACATAATCCACACATTCATACAGACACAATCCACACAGACATACATACAGACAGAATCCACACAGACATAGAGACAGACAGAATACACACAGACATACATACAGACAGAATCCACACAGTCATACAAACATAATCCACACAGTCATACAGACACAATCCACACAGTCATACAGACAGACAGAATCCACACAATCATACCTACAGACACAATCCACACAGACATACATACATACAGAATTCACACAGTCATACCTACATACAGAATCCACACAGACATACATACAAACATAATCCACACAGTCATACAGACAGACAGAATCCACACAATCATACCTACATACAGAATCCACACAGACATACATACAAACGTAATCCACACAAACATACATACAAACATAATCCACACAGTCATACAGACAGACAGAATCCACACAGTCATACCTACATACAGAATCCACACAGACATACATACAAACATAATCCACACAGTCATACATACATACAGAATCCACACAGACATACATACATACAGAATCCACACAGACATACATACAAACATAATCCACACAGTCATACAGACAGACAGAATCCACACAAACATACCTACAGACAGAATCCACACAGACATACATACATACAGAATCCACACAGACATACATACAAACATAATCCACACAGTCATACAGACAGACAGAATCCACACAATCATACCTACATACAGAATCCACACAGACATACATACAAACGTAATCCACACAAACATACATACAAACATAATCCACACAGTCATACAGACAGACAGAATCCACACAGTCATACCTACATACAGAATCCACACAGACATACATACAAACATAATCCACACAGTCATACATACATACAGAATCCACACAGACATACATACATACAGAATCCACACAGACATACATACAAACATAATCCACACAGTCATACAGACAGACAGAATCCACACAAACATACCTACAGACAGAATCCACACAGACATACATACATACAGAATCCACACAGACATACAGACAGACAGAATCCACACAGACATATATACAGACAGAATCCACACAGTCATACAGACAGAATCCACACAGACATATATACAGACACAATCCACACAGACATACAGACAGAATCCACACAGTCATACATACACAATCCACACAGACATACCTACAGACACAATCCACACAGACATATATACAGACAGAATCCACACATTCATACATACACAATCCACACAGACATACATACAGACAGAATCCACACAGTCATACAAACATAATCCACACATTCATACATACACAATCCACACAGACATACATACACACAGAATCCACACAGTCATACCGACACAATCCACACAGTCATACAGACAGACAGAATCCACACAGTCATACAGACACAATCCACACAGACATATATACAGACAGAATCCACACAGTCATACAGACACAATCCACACAGACATACATACAGACAGAATCCACACAGTCATACAAACATAATCCACACAGTCATACAGACAGACAGAATCCACACAATCATACAGACAGAATCCACACAGTCATACATACAGACAGAATCCACACAGACATATATACAGACAGAATCCACACAGTCATACAGACACAATCCACACAGTCATACATACACAATCCACACAGACATACCTACAGACACAATCCACACAGTCATACAGACAAAATCCACACAGTCATACAGACAAAATCCACACAGACATACATACAGACAAAATCCACACAGACATACATACAGACAGAATCCACACAGACATACATACAGACAGAATCCACACAGTCATATATACAGACAGAATCCACACAGACATATATACAGACAGAATTCACACAGACATACATACAGACAGAATCCACACAGACATATATACAGACAGAATCCACACAGACATACAGACAGACAGAATCCACACAGACATACAGACAGACATAATCCACACAGTCATACAGACACAATCCACACAGACATACCTACAGACAGAATCCACACAGTCATACAAACATAATCCACACAGTCATACAGACACAATCCACACAGACATACATACATACAGAATTCACACAGTCATACAAACATATTCCACACAGTCATACAGACACAATCCACACGAACATACATACAGACACAATCCACACAGTCATACAGACAACATTCACACAGACATACATACAAACAGAATCCACACAGTCATACAGACACAATCCACACAGTCATACAGATACAATCCACACAGTCATACAGACAAAATCCACACAGACATACATACAAATAGAATCCACACAGTCATACAGACACAATCCACACAGTCATACAAACAGAATCCACACAGTCATACAGACACAATCCACACAGACATACAGACAGACAAAATCCACACAGACATACATGCAGGCAGAATCCATACAGACAGACAGATCCACACAGTCATACATACAAACAGAATCCACACAGACATACATACAGACAGATTCCACACAGTCATACAGACAGACAGAATACACACAGTCATACCTACAGACACAATCCACACAGACATACATACAGACACAGTCCACACAGTCATACAGACACAATCCACACAGACATACATACAG
This sequence comes from Ostrea edulis, assembly GCF_947568905.1. NCBI lineage: Eukaryota > Metazoa > Mollusca > Bivalvia > Ostreida > Ostreidae > Ostrea > Ostrea edulis. The sequence goes on from NC_079171.1 coordinate 16,641,055, forward strand.
ACACAATCCACACAGTCATACAGACACAATCCACACAGACATACATACAGACACAATCCACACAGTCATACATACATACAGAATCCACACAGTCATACCGACAGACAGAATCCACACAGTCATACCTACATACAGAATCTATACAATCGAACATAAGACCGAACTTTACAGTCAGCAGGCTGTTCAGCAGGTTTTGACAAAAAATAATTGGCTAATTTTAGGGCTAAAATTAAGAAATTTTAGGACTAATCTACTGCTAAAATTATGAATTTTATAATTAAATTTGGATAGTTTTAGATATTTATACCTTCCCAAATTTGGTAATGAATAAAGTCAAAAAGAGTTTTCTACTTGTAATCATATTAAGCATTGACTATGAAGTGTAGATAGCTAACAGGCATTTGCACAGGTTAACTCAACAGCAAAAATATCATGTGAACAAAAATAACACACAAAACAGTGTCTACTGAAAATTGTACGCAAATATTGGAGTTAAGATTCTACTAGAGTTCCTTAGAAGTGAAAAGGGAAATTTTGTATATATGTAAATATGTGTACTGCATGCTACACTTTCAGTGAAGAGGTTAAACTTATCATTCAGATAATCTTCATTGGGAATTATGAAAGTATTGCTATTAATATATTTTAATAATCAAATCTTTGTCACAAAGTCGCAAGCTTGTCACACATATCTACTGGTCAACTGCCTTTTACTGCATAATATGAATAAGATCTGCAAACCACATTTAGTTTGAATGCAATTTCAAAATTGCTAGGATGGGTGGATGGATGGATGAATGGATGGATGGATGGATGGGTGGATGTATGGATGGATGGATAGATGGATGGATGGGTGGATGGATGGATGGATGGATGGGTGGGTGGATGAATGGATAGATAGATAGGATTGACAAGAAAAATAAGGACTTTTATAGGATTTCCATTTTAAGGAATTTTGGCACAACTAAAAACATGAGGATTGTTTAAAGGAATTGTACTTATTTTCTGGCCATTGGACAGTCTTAGACTAGAGATACTTATTAACAGAGTCCGCGCAGTCGTACTTACAGAATCCATATTGGCATGCCGACAGAGGTCTGCGCACTGCACTAGGGCGGTGCAGGGTGTATTATACAATCTTGTACTGGCGGTGAAGATCCGACGTTAAGACATATTGTCTTGATATATGGTCTCTAATGTCTTTAGTTAAATTTCAGAAATTCTTGTCACCTGCACTGTGACATGGGGTCCTGGGTTTTCTTGGTAAATAATCCTAAACGCGAAGCATGCTAAATGATCTAATCGTTCATATTCAGCAAGTCGGAGTCATTAACGCGCTGGAAACGCCAAGAGCTTCTTACTAAATGGTAAGTCTAAATATCTATTTTATGGCTCAGTATCCGTCAGAGCTTCTTACTAAATGGTAAGTCTAAATATTTATTTCATGGCTCAGTGTCCGTCTTGTATGTTTGTTAGTATATGTTGCTTATGATTTTTTAATTCGATTTCAGCAAAATCAAAATGAAATGAAATTACAATTCTGGAGTCCGTTGCTTTAGTTTGGATTGGAAACAATTTTGGATATGCTTACAATGTTCAGATATCAATGGGGTATAAAATGATACCATTGAAAATAAATTTTTAGTGATTTTAAAATGTTTATTTGATCCTTCTGCTCAAGACATGATCTGTACGGGTATAAACCTGATGATTATTTAATTTTCTAGCCTGACATGGTCAGTACTGGTAAACCTACTGATTATTTAATTTTCTAGGCTGCTAAGTTTCTGTTTCATCATTTGATCCACATTGTTTCTTTAGTTTTTGATTTACAGTACATAAGAAGGAATATCAACGGGTACGACTTAATGATTTATTGTGTATAAGAAGGAATATCGCCGGATACGACTTAATGATTTATTGTGCATAAGAAGGAATATCACCGGGTATGCTTTAATTTTTACACTGATTGCCATCATTGATAACTGATCATTGATGGATCAGCTCATTGAACGAACAGGAAGTGCTCTAATCCGCTCTAGAGAACACTTATTGAATAGCAAAGCAAATACACCTTAGACTTTCTATACATCTTTTACTATCATACAATGTATGTTTAAAACACTTTGTCCTGGGGAAGGGACAGGTTGTCCCAAACAATGGTAATTCTATTGTTCGTGTTGTGGGTCATTTTAGTGCTTTACTTTATATTCTTTTTAATTTGATCTTGTATCCACTTCGTGAATCCGACTTAAGGTAGCTCATTACACCAAACGTTTATTTAATGGCTCGTTAAAACACATCTTATGATGTATAATTTCATCATCGAAAGAGTGATACAAGTTCTCAATTATCTTATATGAATTTTTTTTGGGTAATTTTTTCCGGAAGTATAAAAAGGGGTGCTTTGTTTGCAAATAAGGGATTTAAGAGTCCAGATTTCGCTGTGATTGATGCATGATATGGATATTTAATAAATCATGCTCAAATGACTCAGATAAATGATCAAATTATCTAAATAAAAATATTTATGAATATTGAAAACGCTATTTGTTAATATTCTTTTGATCTACGGATGAAACTTCAAAATTAGAAAGAAAACAAGATTTATCGGAAAAATATATTTGAAAAAGAAAGAAATTGAAATGGTCAAAATTATACAATATTTTCCAAAATTGAACCAAACTCGGTCGGAATTATAACTTGGTTTACAAATTAAATGAATTGATAAGGGAAGCTAATTTCTTGATGGAAAATGCATACGATTAGCAACATTATGATTATTTCAGCAATTTCTTTCAATTTTGATGGGGATCGGTACTTTATATATATATATATATATATCGTTTGATTTAAATCTAAAATATAGCGATATATCTTAAGGAGGTATGCTACACCAGAGAAATTTTATATGAATGAAAAGTGGAGGATATGTACAACAATATTTTGAAATCGAAAACTTTCAAATTTACTTTATTTAGTCAAAAAATGCAGTTTTAGCAGAAAGCTATCTGAAAAAAAAATTCAAAACCCCTGCTCGACTCAAACCCGCGATCTACAGTTCAGCAGTTGACGTGCTAACCCAATGAGCTACTCAGCTAGGTGATAATTTTTTAAATGAATAGACAAATATTGGTGATATTTATATTTTCATCCATGTTTTAAAAGGAAGTCAGCCATTATCACGATGTAGAGTACCTCCTTAAATTTCGTCACTTCATTTCAATTTCTTTTTAAATATATTTGTCTAATATATATTTTTAACTGATATATTTATTGAAGATATAAAATCCGTAGATTTGAAAAAATATTAACAATTAACCTTTTCAATCTTTTAGGCATATTTTATGAGATATTCATATAATGCACCAAATCACTAGAAAAACCTATTTTATCATTCCGAAAAAAACAACACACACACACACACACACACACACACACACACACACACACACACACACACACACACACAAAGATCACATCAAATAATCGAGCTCGTATTACCTTTTCGATGCTGAAATCATGCTTCATACGAGGTGCTTAAAGGAACCATTAACGTAGTTCCACCCTCCTAGGACGTCACAAGATTTCGCAAAGTCGATTATTTATTATGCATGACAGGAACATAAATGTTGTTGGAGTCTTTTTCAATAGTGTAATACTTTTCGGGTATTCTCTCTCTCTCTCTCTCTCTCTCTCTCTCTCTCTCTCTCTCTATATATATATATATATAATTCTATTTGACGTTTCCTACGCCTATTAATGATTGTTAAATAACTTAAGTTTCTCTAGAATCAGTTAGAAATGAATTATCCAATATACATATGTATACAAAGCAATGATTTACAATGATTCCGAAAAATAAATGGGTTATACGATTCTGCTTCTGTGCTCTGATGATCTATTAGCTCTTCAACTATGTGTCCGAGCCTCTGATGATTCCAGACCTCTTACTTGTGTTTCAGACACTTTATTATTTGTCTCCGAGTTATGTTAGGTTTGGAACACAATGTACCCCAAATGGTATATCTGCAGTATATTGAGAGCCGCAAATGGAGCACACTAAATTCCTTACCTTTTGGTCTTCCTTCTTCTTCGGCTACCGACAGACAACTGTGAGCAGCCGCCGCAATCGCTCTTTATATAGCAATTGTCAGCGCCTTTCTGGATCACATAAACGTTTAATGACGTAAGCACAAAAGCGTCTAATTGATATTCAAGTTGCATACTTGCATCTTAATCACGATAATTTCTACGACATTACCCACGACTCCAAAACATATGCGTCCCGCATATCAATCAAATAAAACTTTTCTTTTTTTTCTTTTTTTTTTTTTTTTAAAAGAGAAAGATACATAGTATGACATTTCGGATTCAAAACATTTCTTTCAAGCAATGAAATCTAGGTATTAAATGAAATAGCAATATTTTAGAAGGAAATGTGTAATATGTATTATCTGACATTTTTATCAGCTTCATATATGAATTATTCCTCTTCAATCTTCTTATTGTCCTGGACATACTTCGAGATCACCCTTTGAACGTTCCTTTTTTCCAAGACTCTGTGTTCATAGCAAACCAAACAACGGGTCTAGGTACCTCACCTCTTGTACTCTTTGACCAAAATGCAAACTTTTCAAGTGGGGTTGGTTTCTCATGTAAGGAAATAAGTGTCTTTCTCTTTGGAGCATGAACAGATGCTGCGGCAGTAATTTTTCTGATTACTCTTTCTTTCTCTGGAGATGACGTTTGAACAATATTAACTTCTGCACTTTTCTGAACCACTTGTGGACTTTGCTCTATCTCATCATTATCTTCTGTTTTCTTAGTTGTCTGTTTCCCAGTAACAAGCTTGTCGTCCTCTTCATTACAATCACTTGAAGAACTACTCTCACTGGCGCTGAGACTTAAGGTTTCACGAATGACGTCATCAGGATCTTGCTCCCACCAGGACTTGTTCCTCCTCTTTCCTCTGTTTTGTTTTACTTTCCTCCTATTGATCATGAAACTTTCTTTTATGGCGAATCAAGTAGACACTCCTCTGAAATAGTTTTCCACAGACATTGCATGGAAACCTTCCGCCATTACAAATAAGCAAATGCTCCCTCCAACGATTACCGTTCACTTCGCTTTCACACAAGGGGCATTTGTTTTCTTTTGATTTCGTGATTTTTATTCGCCATACTGACTGAAACGAAAAGAAAATCATTTGAATTATACTCAAAGCACGGCAGCATGATGAACACATGTTCTAATCTAACAGCAATTAAAGTTGCAAAATCATCTAACCATTAGGGTTTCCTACGAACGCGTTTTTGTTCATTATCATTTACTAATCCTTCTACAGAATCTACATTTGAAAACTCTACTTCAGTGTTTTCCAACTCTCCATCGCTCATCGATGTTTCGATCTCTGGTTCTGAACTTTCAAAACTCAGAGTCTGATCCTTAATCTTACGCATTCACTTGGTCTACCACTTGCTACAGCAAAGAGGAAGTCGGACCATTGTCCAAGAACCTCAAATGGTCCGCGCCAAATTGACGTAAGTTTAGGAGAACAACCAATGTTTTTCTGGGGAAAATAGACAAAAACCTTGTCACCGGGATTGAACTTCTGCCATGACATTCGCATATCATGGTAAGTCTTTTGACGGTTCATTACAGTTTCAATATTCTGACGCACAAAACTATGTGCTTTTTTCTAGCCTCTCGCGTAAGACCCGAATCCCAATGATTTAGACTTTTTTGTTTAAGAGTTCTAGCATTTTATAGACAAGGTCCAAAGATAACATCGTTTCACGACCTAACATAAGCATATTTGGTGTTAGTCCCGTAGATTTATGGACTGCTGATCTGTACGCCATCACGACGTATGGAATTTGTAAATCTCAGTCCCTTTGGTTGTCTTGCACGTAGGCACTTAGGATCGATGTTAGTGTTCTCTTGTTCTACCATCCTATCTGACTGGGGATGGTAGGGGGCAGTGCGTGTTTGTAGGAGCCTGCACATCTCACCGAAAAGTTCGCTCTCAAATTAAATTGTCGCCATTGATCAGAATGTATTATTCTTGGTGTTCCAAACCTAGCTACAACCTCTTCTTCAATACGTTTTGCCACTGTTTTAGATTCAATATTTTGGATGGGATATGCTTCTGTCCATTTCGTAAAGCAGTCAGAGACTACAAGAATGTATTTATTGCCATTCTCAGTAATAGACAACTCTCGTAGGATGTCTGCTGCTATTCTATCCATGGGCATTCCCGACTGCACTATTTGCACTGGTGCAATCTTTTAGAGTTCGGATTTGTACGTCGTCTTGTACACACGTCGCATCTGTGACATAAAGCCGTACATCCTGTTGGAGACCAGGCCAGTAATATCTTTGTTGTACTCTGGCCAATGTTTTGTCAACACCGAGATGTCCCACCGTCTTTTCGTCATTACAGTGCCTTACAACATTCCTGCATATAATCCCATTTACCAATGTTAATATGTGCCATTGACACCAAACAGATCTAAGAAAATACCCCTTTCCTCTGATTTCCCCAAACGTTGATCTGATATTGGTTTCTAACCATAAGTTCACAAGTCTTATGTCTTTGTCTTGTTCTTGTATCTCCTGAACGTTCATCATATTCTTAACCTCTTTATCTTCGCGTAATGATCTACTTTTGGCCTGAGTATAGTCAAATTTGTTAGCACAGGATTTGTTGTTACATTGTTTGCATGGTATCCTGCTTAGAGAATCAGCATTTCGGGGCAACTTACCAGCTCTATGTTGAATCTGTATTTCATAGATAAATAATGTTTCAATCCACCTTGCCATCTGTCCTTCAGCATCCCTTTTGTTTAATAATCATTTTAAGGAGGTATGGTCAGTGCGTACAATGAATGCCTTACCATATGAATAATGTCTGAAGTGTTTGACGAAGTTGACAATTGCTAGCAACTCCTTCCGCGTAACACAGTATTTCCTTTCAGCTTTAGTAAGGCAACTACTTGCATAGCAAATTACTTTTTCATCTCCGCCATGTATTTGTGACAAAACACCCCACATTTACAGATTTTGCCCCACTAAATCGCCGAGTCCGTTGCATCTGTGTCGATAATAAAAGGTTTTGAAAAATCTGGGTTAGCAAAGGTGCTTTCACCAACTTAGCACGCAAGATGCCAAAAGACTCTTGACAGTCATCAGACCAAATGTATTTTTTACTCTACTGGGTCAATGCGTGAAGTGGTTTAGGTAAAGAGGCGAAGTTCGGAACAAACTTCCTGTAATAGCTACAGAATCCCAAAAAATGATCGACATTTCGTGTCTGAGACCAATTACGGATTGCTTCCGTCTTGTTTGGGTCTGTAGAGATGCCTTTCTCGGATATCACGAACAGTGTGCATTTCTTGGCCTTTAATTTCAACCCAGCTGTTGGGAGCTTCTTAAACACCTTTGTTAAATTTTTGTACAAAACAATTATGTCATTGAGGTAAATGAGGCAAATGTCCCATCGTAAACCCGCAAGAACTGTCTTCATCAACCAATCGAACGTAGCTGGGACTTCTACAGAAAGTTTTAAACATACTAGTATTCAGAAATACTACTGTAAAATTATTTAACGATCAATAATAGGCGTAGAATGTCAAATAAAATTTGGGGTATGAGAATACCCGAAACGTACTACAAATTGGTGGCAGCGGTGGGATATATCCCTTGTTGCAGATTTTATTGTGTTGTATAAGGTTAAATTCACATGTTGGGAGTGCACTGCAGGTCTTACATTGCTATAGACATACTATTGAAGTGCATTTCCCTTCTGTTAGATATCGTATTCCATTTAAGACAAAGGTTTTATACTATTGGTTTCAAACTAGGGTTGAGTACAATCCAAGTCATGGGGATATAGATAAAAAATAAGTTAATTAGAGGAAAAACTAAAAGAGCTTTCTGATGAAAGCATGAGAATTAAACATCAACTAACACACACAAACATCAACACCGGTAATTGTAAGAGATTCTGACATTGGTGTTTCTGTACAAAAGGGCTCAGAGCGTAAAGGAGAATTTGGTGGTGCAAAACCAAAAGTAAAATTTAATACTGGTGTTGAGAGTCCTTTAGTTTCAGGCGACAGAAAATTTGAATCTGAACTAGAATTCGGTACTTATCCTGAAACACCACTGAATACCGCGAGTAATATCACAACGCGGAGAAATAAGGATGGCCGAGCTCAGCCTAATAGTTTAGAAGACGCAGCAGGAAGCAGGACTAATAGATCCAATAATTTAAAACCTGCAACGTATGACGGGACAACGTCATGGTTAGACTATAGGTCCCATGTCAGTACCTGTGCTTCGTTAAACAAGTGGTCAGAAATAGAAAAGGGAATGTATCCCTACACAGACAGGCCCAGGGTGTGCTTGGAAATTTGCCTGACGATTTACAGATGAACTTCCAAGAATTGTCTAGATCTTTAGAGGAACGTGTATTTTTCTTCTGTATACCAGACTGACTTATATCGAGCTCAGCTAAAAGAGAAGCGTCAAAAAGCTACAAAAACTTTACCTCAGCTTGGTCAGGATATAAGGCGTTTGACACGCCTAGCATATCCAACAGCCTCAGCGGACGTGTGTGAAACACTGACTTTCTCTCAAGCTTGGATATGCTCCTAAGAATAAAACAATCAAGAAATGAAAATCTTAATAACGCTATACGGCATGCTGTTGAGCTAAATGCGTTTATCGGTGCTAAATGCACAAAACACAGCGACGCTTATACTCGGGAAATAGGCAATAAACAAAAGTCAGATGGAACTAGTTCGGACACTCTTGAAAAAGGTCTATGAAATGACATGATTAAGAAATTTAATCATAACTGATATAAAGCATTATAGATAATAAGTCATCTTGTTGAATATATCAGCTGTCCTCTCTATGGAATAGATTTACATGTAGCTTTTTGTAACGAATATATATATATATATATATATATATATATATATATATATAAAGATCCACTCTCCTTATAAGAATATCTTAAACACTGAATGACACAGAGATTGTGTGAGATTGCATCAGTGTGTATAAGTAGCGCTTTAGGAACTTAACAAAACTTCTTTTCCAGGGAAGTCGTTGTGGCCGAGTGGACTTACGCACTGGTTTGACAGTCTTGCTAGGCGGTGGGTGCCGTAGGTCGCTGGTTCGACCCCGGGCTGGGGTGAAACTTTTCAGTACCTAGTTGTGATTATTTAGTGCTTTATATATATATATATATATATGAAGTTTATTTGATACAGCTGTAAATAAATAATAAAAATCAGAATGACATATTCCATAAAAAACAATGTATAATATATATATATATATATATGAAATTTTCCCTTTAATATCATTACGTGTGTAAGGTAAATACCAAATTGTAGCATTGGTATAAATCACTACATGGTTTAACTAATTAATGTCATTAAAAGAGCGTTGCTATCAAGATTAATTATTGTCTTATAATTATTCAAATACAGAAGCGCGCACATAATTTAACGATGTGAAGGCAATTGATTGCTCCGGGATTACTTGATTGGTTGACAAAAGTTTGTCAACACCCCTTCTCTAAATTATCCAAATTAATTATACTGCTGATATACGCATATGATTATAATGTTGAGCATAGAAATTGAATGGTCACATTGTTTAAGTTATTGGGTGGCGAAGTTTTCCTCATCATTGCTGATTTCTAAAAGAATGATATAATTTTTCCATTGCAAACTTTTGTACACAGCTTTACTCCAAAAGGTACATCTGTACCGAATCATATATATTGATTTGAAATATGCATATACATATTTCAAATCATATTATGATTTGGTGCAGATTTAGCACAATATCAAATTGATAAAATAATGACCCTTTAGAGGGATGTCATCATGTAACAAGACTTGGACAACGTAAAATAATTAGACAATCTTTACATGTTTAATCAACTTACGACTATCAACCCCAATATAAATTTTATTGACCCTTCCAAATTATCATGTATGAATTAAGTTACACTGTTGAATTATTTTCAGTTTGTAACAACTTTTACCTGAATGCTGATTAATGTTTTCATCTCAGTCCGGTTCTCTTATTAATATCTCAATTCTTGTCCCAAGAAAAAAATGATAAAAGATAGAGTAAGTGCAATTAATAGCAATAAGAATTATTACAGATCCCCCAATAATAGCTCCAAGAAATTCTTTGTACTTGGAAACAGGGTAGGAACCACTTGATGAGAGACGTGATAGGACTAATCTTGTAACCCTGTATAAGATTCACAATTTAGTTCCAGTTTACCTGAAAATATATAGTCCCAACCGTCAAAAATGCCACTTCTAACTTTAACACACGTAACTCTTCAGATTACAATCTACAATAGAAATATTTCCAAAAGATCATTTATATCACAAGCTGTTCGCAGATGGAAGTCGATAAGTACTGTAAGGGAAACAACATCAATTAGTAGTTACAAAAAACTCATATTTACAAGCATAAAGAAAACACCAAATTACTTTGCTGCGGGGCGGCGACTTCCTAACATTGATCAATAGAAATTAAGGCTTAACTGTAATTTGAATTATGACTTATATAGAGGCAACATTATTTCTAGACCAAAATGTGAATGCAGTCCCCAAGAGGACACCGGTCATCTCTTTTCTGTGTGCATTAGATACATAAATGCAAAGATGCTCCACGATGGATAATTTATTAATTGTGAATAACCTTCGTCTTATCAATGTTCATTTATTAATGTAGGTGAGTGATGAATCTCTTTCTGAAAAGGAAAATATGAAGCTTTTTGTTATTGTTCAGAAATATATACGTGATACTGGTCGTTTTAAATTCTAAATTGTAATTTTCATTTTGCTCTCGGTTAATATGCAAGCATTAAGTTGTAACAATGTACGAAATATACATTATGCTTTTTTCTGTCTTTTCTCAGACTCATGAATACTTAAATAATCACTTGTAAATTTTATGGCATATGTGATAGTATATTAATTAAAGGAGACTTGCGTATTTTGCCAAATGTGACCTTCTTTGTTGAAGTGTTCTCCTACGGATTCGCTCACGCGTTTGGTTTTGATGGAAGATTGGTGGTAGTTGATTTTAAGTCTAATATTTGTAGTCTCCCCAACATATTGTTGGCCACATAGTTTACAGTTGATAAGGTATTTGCAATAATAGGTTTTACAGGAGAATAGACCCAATATTTCATACCATCACATGAGAAGAATAGGCAATAAAGAACCTTCTTTGTGCTTATGGTTCTTTTGGCAACTACAGGTCTTCTACCGTGTTTAGTTAGCCACATTTTGTTTCCGATTTTCTTACTGGTTCGTAATAATGAACCCATGTTTCGTCACCAGTAACAATGTTTGCAAATTGTCTTTGATTGAATTTGGGAAACATTTTGAGCAATTGCTTAACGGTTTGTACTCGTACCCTTTTTTTGGTCATCTGTCAATATATACGGTATCCATCTGGCAGAAATCTTTTGTACTTTCAAACTACGCTTCAAAATGAAATGCACCCGCGATAGCGATATGCCAACAGCTTTGGAAATATCACGAATCGTGTATCTGCCATCACTTTCAATTACTTCCCTGACTTTCGAGACATTTGCCTTGCCTGTTACAGTCACAGGTTGGCCAGATTTTGCTACATCTTTGACGGACTCTGTGCTTGTCAGAAATTTCTTTCTCCACCTATGAACTGTCTCATAAGATACCTTACCGATCTATAAATTTCCCCCAATTCAGTAAAAATCTGCATTACCGAATGACCGAGTTTTGTGCGAACTTTTAAATAAGCTATAATTTCTTCAATATTCTCAACCTGTTTCCCAACCATTTTTACAACAGTGGTCAACGACTGGCTCTATTGAAATGACTACAAGTTTAAAACTATGTGGAGCTGAAGGCTCGTGTTTATGCCGTTGGAAATGTATTGAATAAAGCTATTCAAGAGTATCATCATCCACGAAATAGTGCAAAGCGTTATCGCGCTGTGGTACAATACACATTACATATCAAACAGCCCTCGTATTAACTAGGTTTTATACATCAGAGAAATATAGTCTAGTTTACTTGAAAGGGTGTACCGTACGTCATCTGGTTTATTCTGTTTAAAAATATCAATGTTACCGAGTTCCAAGTAACAATTAAGAAAAACACAATAAATGTTTTCAATATTTTATTGATGGCACTGTAATTAATAGTCTGAAACAAACATATATATTCACATTTAATACACAATAAAATAAGCTATAGTATCACAAAACAAAGACAGATAATTACACCTACATAAATATCACAGTAATCATCTTAGTGTTATAGAAATGGTAAAACTAAATTACTTTTAATATATGTATCAAGATTTGATTAGAATAAAATATAAATTGACAATCTCTACTATTGATTCAACAGAAAATGAATACATCATATAAATATATACAGATCATGAGATATTATACATGCAGACTATACCCACGTACGTTACTCTTAATCATATATCCTTACCCAATATGTGGTATATAATGTACCAGACCAGAACGACCAATCGACACATAAGATAACTCTATACAAGAAATAATGTTCCTAATGATACTTAAAGTATACTATGCAAAAATTGATAATTTCATATCATTCATACTTTGACATCAATGAGATTAAAATAAACTGAACTGCACTGCAATAATTAAAGTCCCATAAAAAGAAATATCACAGTATATGATAAATGCAACCATTCAGCTTAACTGACAAAAGTGTTATATATTTAAATTACTGAATAGACTAGGAAAACCATAAGTTCTGTAACAGTTTATAGATTAGTAGGTCCATATATACAGCACAGAAATAACTTTTTCTTCTTCATTAGTAAAATCTTTTATAACATAATTACCATCAACAATTACATATAATAATTCACCCTTCTTAAGCAATAAAAGACATATCTTTTCGAGATATCCCCAGAACCTTGACAGTTAGCAGATAATATTTGGAAGTCACGATGAATGACTATTCAGAGTATTCACTTTTGATGGGGTCCTTCTGTGCGAAACCAGAATACAAACATGACACGAACAGAAGAAAAAACTATAATAGAAAGTAACAAAAGAATATACTTGGTAAAAGGATTCACGAGGTTAAAAAATCAATCACCACAATCGTTTAGTAGCCAAATATTTTAACTCTACACGGTCTATGTGTCTGCTGACCTACATTTAAGTGTTCGCTTACACCGGAATCGCAAATCCAGTAATAATCGACGAACTCTCGCAACAATGCAAATAGGAGTTCCGGATTGTTCGCATTGATAGAATTTGAAATTCCGGAATGTTTTTGATTATTCAGTTGCTTGCGTTTTTCATTTTGTCCTCACTATGTTCAGCACGTTATGCTATGTTTTTTTTTTTATATTATTCATTATTTTTTCATAATCACATAATCATCAGTAAAAGTAATGAAGATACATATTAATCAATTTTTACATTCTCACTCCATCTCACACTACTAATTCAGCATAATTGTTTGAATACTTCTTATTACAGTTACATATCAAAAATAGTTTTCCAGTTTTCCCAAAGTCTGTCAAATTTCAAAACTTCACATGATTTAATTGCTATAAATTTTTCAACTTTGTATTTGAAAAAAAGATAATGTACCAGCCCAGTAATATGAGGAGTTTTGTTTTGAACAATTTAAAATATATTGTTTGGTATACAGAATTATGAAATTAACAACTTTATTACACAAACTGAGAGGCGTTTCACCAAAAATAACATTAGTAACATTAAAACCAATTCTTTTTGTTTTTTGTTTTTCTGAAAACATTCTTGCTACGATTATTCCAAAGTGATAGAGTATCAGAACAAGATATAAACATATGTTGTATTGTTTCTACATTTTCTTTACAAAATAAACAACAGTCATCTGAAATTATACTGATTTTCTTGAGATAATATTTCGTAGGAAGAAGCTTGTAAAGAATTCGGTACTGCAACCACTGAACTTGGGTACCAATACTTGTTTTAAAACAAACTTTAAATAACTCTTTGACAGAAACATTGCTTTCTAAATGTATAGATAATTCAGTGTTCCATTTTTGAATTGATTTGGGTATGAGATCATTACTATTTATCATATCATATAACACTTTGGGACATTTGTAGTTCAACAGAATAGATTCAAATTAAAAAGGAATAAATGGTGTACCATTTTTTTAACATTTGATCTCTTAAGAGACGCTGTCAGTAATCGGGGACAATTTTTTGGAAAGTGCAAATTTTTTTTTATTGAAGAATGCTAAGGTTTTATGAAGTGTTATTGATAAAAGAATTGAAATTGTATGTGTGAGTCACTTAAACTCAAATATACAATGTTTTTGATCATTTTGTTGTTACCATAGTAACAAAGACAAAGTTCTTGAAAAAAAAACCCAGTGAAATATACCTCTTGAAAGTCCAAAATAAATACAATTAAGATGATATGATGCTTATTTATTTTCTAAAAACTATTTAATTAATGAACTAATTTAGGTCAAGAATATTTGCCATCTGGGTGCATCGATTACTCTCTAATGACATGCTAGATTCTATCGAAACTTGTAAATGACCTTGTCCTACAATCTCAAGGTCATATTTATCAACCAGTGACCTTCATATTTAATCAGAACTTTAACCTAAACTGCAGTTGGCATGTATATATATTTATCTACTAACCAACCTGTGTATTTGCCTGTGTATTTAAAATAATCACATATTGACGTATGGCTCCATGCATACCTTAAAGGACACATCGCATGTTTTTAAACTTTTTAATTTTTTCAGCAAAATTAATTCATTTCATGCCTAAAACTACTTTAAATGTGTTTTAAAAGAAACGGTTTGCGTAGTTTTCGAGTGTGATAGAGATGAAATTCAAATCTTGCGATATGCATATTTTCTCCGATATTTTAAGCGCCATTATCTGTGACGTCATATGCGACCTCGAGCGAGAAGATTTGAAAACAGTTGTTAGCCATTTCATAAACAGATTAGATTTAATTGACAAACAAACATTTATCACATTAACGGCTTGTAAATAACACTGCAATGGGGTATTTTGTGCCGTTTAAGGATGTACTTGCTGTCAGTAGAGATGATTTGGACTGTTTTTTTCAATTTTCGAAGGAAGGTATGAGGGACAAGACGTGAATATTTTTTGTCGGCACAACGACTTTGCCATAAAAAAACCCCAGTAGAATTTGTCCCTGTACTTTTTCAAACAAGCACTTGGACAAAGACATATATAAACCGCGAGAAAATGGTTCTATCGAAGCTTCACACTGTTACATATAAGCCTACTGCATAATATGCTTTCCATTCTGCTCTCAAATTCAATACACACTCGCACCAACTGACCTTCACCTTGTAACAACATATAGGCAGAACTTTGCTAGCAGTGTCTACCAACTGGTAGTTTTAAAAAAGAAATTTAAAGATAAAAGATAATTGAATTTTCAATTATAAATAATAAAATATGATTTTCCCCAACTTTGAATTGAATTATAATGCTTTCATTTTTTTAAGGAACTCGTATGTGTTTACAACAACAGCACGCCGCGCTCCCACTTCCTATGTAACAACGTGTAGATAACAAAAAATAATGATTAATAAAATTGCTTGAATAAAATAATTTAAAAGTACTGTGATTTTCACAATAAGTTTGATAATTTTTATTATTATTTTTTTCCGAAATGCACCCGTGACAGTAGGCCTCGTTGTCAATGATACATAATCGTATTATAATTTAGGCCTATCTAACTTCTCCAAAATAAATTTAATAATAATTGCACTGTTTATTTTAGAAAAGCAACAACGCTAATTACAGTTGTTTACAGAAATGGCATTACCAAATAGTGTTTAGACAGTGATCCCATGTAAACATTATTTACTCGCAAATTTATGCAGATTTCATACTCGCTTTCCTCGCTACATTTGGGTCGCTATTTGTATGCACTGGTGGCTAAAAGATATAAGAATCGGGAAATTTGTCAACATCGAAATAAATGTTATCCATGGTAAATAAATTAGGCCCCTAAAACCCGAGTTTTTAAAAATATCTAACACTACTATTACAACAAGTTGATGGACGAAGGTCGCATATGACGTCACTGTACCACGTGACTACCTATCTAATTAACTAGGCTTTTTGAAATCGGGGCTTAGATTTAAGTCCGTATTGTGGCTAATTATCGCAATACTCCAGTGAACGAACTATTACAATTAATTTCTATAAGCATAAGGAAGACAAAATGTATATAATTCTGTATACTTTGAAAACACGAGATGTGTCCTTTAAGTATAGAAAAATATACATAGCAAGGTCATAGAACATAATTAAAATTACCAGGTCGTTAAGTTTAGTATTCGGGTGGGGGCTGTCATTATACATGTATGTTGGAATAAGTACGCCCCAATTGCAAGTATTTCTTTATTTCGATTTGTAATTGAAAAACGTGTGTGCTATACCCATAGTCTGATGATATAGGAATGGGATATTTGTTAGAGGATCTACCAACGAAATATACAGTGCACAATGAAAGGTGAAAATAACGAACAGTGATCAATCTCATAACTCCTATAAATAATACAAAATGGATAATTTTACCACCACCACCCATTTCTCATCAGAACAGGATGCAATCCACATCGTTACGTATACAATATTTCGAAATACGAATTGCATTATGATAGAAATTACATTGACCATTCGATAAAATATAAATTATTTCAGTGAGAATGAGGTGCTTTGAATACACAAAAAGTGCACCACAATGCATGTTGACCCTGTTTGACGCAATGCGATGTTAAAGTGTGACGTAAGCATTGACACTACAGTGTAGATATTTCTGTTAGGCGGATCTTTCTTGTTATTTTTAATTTTCAATGAGAAAGAAATGTTCTACAATAGTTATAGTACTGGTAATACTGTTGCATTGCATTGTACATACATTTGCTAGTCTAAATATTTGTGAAAAATCTTGTACTAATAAAAAATTTCCATCTTCATCTAAAAATTCTCCGATTATTTTCACACCATGTTGATACCATGTTTTAACATAAATGCCTTTATTACCAACACACATATTTGTATTATGCCATACTGGAATAGAACTGAGTTTTTGCATGGAATATCCATTGCTCGCATCATTGGTAACCATGACTGAAAAATATCACGCTAAAAGTCATTGCTATGGTTGATAGCAGTAAAAACATGTACATATTCATCTCCAAAATATATCATTTTTTACCACCTCGTTGCCATGGACTGCCAAAAAATATCCACCCATGGTTTGTGACTGCTAATCTTTAAATCCATGAACATTTTAAAGACATTATAAAAAATTTCACCTCAACCATTTTCATGCCACCTTTTAAGTAATCTTAGGTGACAATTTGTCTCTTGACCTTGTCAATCTTTAAATTCCATATAAATTCAAAAAACCAGTTATTCAGGAAAGACAAGATATCTTTATCTGGATTTGGTAGTGTAATAAACAGATGATTTAGCTTAGGTAAAAGCAGTGTTTAGCGACTGTGACTCGACCTATGGGAGCGAGTATTCTTCTATTCCATATTCTATATCATCAAAACTTTAATTTTTGGTATATGAATACTATAATTTAAATCGACAATTGTTTTCATATCCACAGAAAATTATATTACAAGTAAGCTGAACGTAGTGCATCCCCACTCTAGTTTCCATCCTGTATGGTGATATACTTGACTAGAGAATTTTTAAGAGCCTATCCAAACAATTTTTGTTTTTGAGTTAATTGAAATCTCATTTTTTGGTAATGCCATTTGAAGAACAATTTTACAAAACGTTTAGAAAAAAAATCATGTTTAAGGTTGTGAGTACCAGCTTTCGTCTGACGTGTTTAAGGTTGTGAATACCAGCTTTCGTCTGCCATGTTTAAGGTTGTGAGTACCAGCTTTCGTCTGAAATGTCCACTGTGGTGATGTAAGCTGAATTCACGCCTTTTTGAGATTTTAACCGGAAGATCGTCATTCTATGATGAGTCATTACACGAAGTGTTCCTTTAATACCAAGATACAGTCTTGTCTCTTAGATAATGCCTAAAAAAAGTTACACAAACAACGAGGTAAAAGTCTCAAGGTCGAATGAATTTTCCTGAATAAAACTCTCCAATGTCAGATGTATAAAAAACAAGAAGCAGCTCATTTACCGTTAATACCTGTCGTTTCAATTCTGTACAGTTAAATTTACTAATGTTTTGTCATAACCCGACTTTGTTTATATGCATTGTATTTAATAAAAAAAAATACTGGTCTTTCAATTTGACATAAATGAAATCAATTACAAAATATAGTGGGTTGTAATGTGTATGGGGGTGTAAAAACATGATCACGTTTAAAATCGAGACAGCCAACTGTTAAATAAGCTGATGCTACAAGGCTTTCAACAGTCTCGTTTAAAATCAGCATTTCGCAAATTCTATGGTGATTGTAATGATGTAATTTGCAAGTACAAGCTATTACCGGGTCGAATGCTGTATGACATGTTTTACATCAATTGTTAGTCCGTTCTTCATCTACTGATTTTGACTACGGATTACTTCATTTATCTGATCATTAGATAGGGCTCACGGCGGATGTGACCGGTCAACAAGGAATGGTTACTCCTCCTAGAAAAAGGAAATGACAATCAACATAAAATTTAGGTTTACTAGTATGCATCTCCCTTTGACTATGACTGACTAGATTTATCCTTCTTTCGCTGATGATTGACTAAATATATTTCCCCTTGACTGATGATTGACTAAATATATTTCCCCTTGACTGATGATTGACTAAATATATTTCCCCTTGACTGATGATTGACTAAATATATTTCTCCTTGACTGATGATTGACTAAATATATTTCCCCTTGACTGATGATTGACTAAATATATTTCCCCTTGACTGATGATTGACTAAATATATTTCCCCTTGACTGATGATTGACTAAATATATTTCCCCTTGACTGATGATTGACTAAATATATTTCCCCTTGACTGATGATTGACTAAATAGCGGTATACCTTTCTTTGACTGTATAATAAGCTAGAAATCTTTCTATTTGACTATATAATAAGCTAAATATGTTTCTTTATGAAAGTATGATAAGCTAAATATCTTTCTATTTGACTGTATGGTTAGCTAGATATCTTCTTATTTGACTGTATGATTAGATAGATATCTTTCTATTTGACTGTATAATTAGCGAGATATATTTCCATTTAACTGTATGATTAGATAGATATCTTTCTACTTGACTCTAAGATTAGCTAGATGTCTATTTGACTGTATCATTGTCTAGATATCTTTGACCCCCCCCCCCCCCCCCCGGAGATGAATTTATAACTAATGCAGACAGTGTTAAGCAGATCATAATACAATCATCTGTACAAAGTTTGATATCCTTCTTCATTTGCAATGTGCATAATTGCCGTTGATTAATTATGTTTCCCCTTCAAAGGGAAGACATTGTTTTTGTCATTTTTCTTCTTCTTCAACCAAATTTTGTCCAGGCCCTAACTAGAGAACCCTTTGACTTTAAGACTTCAAACTTGGAACATAAGGAAATGGTATGGAGGAGGGGTTCCCGCCCCCAAACGTTTGAGCTTGACCCACTTATAAAGTCAAGGTCAATCTTTTACGTCAACATATAGTCCAGGCCAATAGCTGAGAACCCTTTGACATTACGATTTCAAAATTGGAACGTGGCAAGAGGACATCAATACAAGGTGCACTGCACCAAACTTTTTGACCTTGACCCCTTTCTTCATTCAAGGTCAAATTAAGAAAAACATGAATAGACCATAACTTTAGAACCCTTTGACATTAAGACTTCAAACTTAGAATATGAAAAGAGGAAAGGGGGAATTCCACCAAAATGTTTGACCTTGACCAATTTATAAAGTCAAGGTCAATTTTTTATGTCAAAATATAGTCCAGACCAAATGCTGACTTGACAACCGTTTGACATTAAAACTTCAAACTTGGAATATGGAGAGATGATATGGAAGAGTGCACCAAAATTTTTGACCTTGACCCCTTTCTTCATTCAAGGTCAAATTAAGAAAAATATGAATTGATTATAACTTTAGAACGCTTTGATATTAAGACTTCAAACTTAGAATATGAGAAGGGGGAATGAGGAAAGGGGGGAATGTTTGGCCTTGACCCATTTATAAAGTCAAGGTCAATTTTTTATGTCAAAATATAGTCCAGGCCAAAAGCTGACTTGACAACCGTTTGACATTAAAACTTTAAACTTGGAATATGGAGAGGTTATATGGAAGAGGGGTGCACACCACAAACATTTTTGACCTTCATCCACTTACAGTGTCAAGGTCACTCTTTTACATCAAGACTATAACCTGAGAACTATTTGCCATTAGGATTTCAAGCTTACAACTTAGAAAGCAGATATTAAGGCAAGATGTACTGTACCAAAACATTTGACCTTGACCCATTTCTTCATTTAAGGTCACTCTTTTACATCAAAGTATAGTCAAGACTATAACCTGAGAACCCTTTGACATTAGGATTTCAAACTTACAACATGGAAAGCAGACATTAAGACAAGATGTACTGTACCAGAATTTTTTATCTTGACTCATTTTTTCATTCAATGTCATGTTTAAAAAAAACTTGATGATTTCATAACTAAGATTTGTTTGACATCAAGACTGCAAACTTGTAATATGGAAAGGCAATATTGAGGAGGGGGTGCACATCACCAACATTTTTTTACCTTGACCTACTTACATTTCAAGGTCACTCTTTTACATCAAAGTATAGTGCAGACCATAACCTGAGAACCCTATGGCATTAGGTTTTCAAACTTACAACATGGAAGGCAGACTTAAGACAAGCTGCACTGTACCAATTTTTTTTTACCTTGACCCATTCCTTGGAAAGCAGACATTAAGACGAGATGAGATCATGGTTAAATGCATTGCGGGAAATTTTCATCTTGACCCATTTCTGAAGCAAATCAAAATCATGTATCTCTTTAACTAACTAATGATGTCGTGTTGGTCAATATGATTCAAGAAATAGGTAAAAAATGTGTTCATTTCTCAAGTAACTTGTTAACCCTTTAACATCAATACACAATTCTTAGGTGTAATATTGATGCAAGCCGTTGTTATTGCCTCTTACGCTTGCACTCATTGTTGCCCTGGTTATTAGACAATCAACCTTTGAAGGGGAGACATCTGGGTTTTTTGTAAAAACAAAAACAAAACAATACCCACTAGTTTAATACTTCTTTCATACTCAATGTTTACTATACATATAGGTTACGATTCCAAGTAATGACTACCGGTATAACTACTGAACGAAATTCATGTTCATTTCACTTACCGCTCGCGGTAGCTCAGTGGTAGATCGTTCGCTTCGTAATCGGGATATCGTGAGTTCGTGCCATGGTAGCCATACCTAAGACATTAAAATAGGTAGTAATTGCTCCTTCGCCAATCGGCATTTAGAGGTGAGAATCACGGGTCTTTCGGGTATGACCTTAAAAACAGAGGTCCCGTTTCTCGGTCATTTCCTCTCTTTGTCTCCTTCATTTATCTATGTCCCGATACTATGATTGTTGATGATTATATCGCCCCTTTTCTTACAAAATCGTACCAAATTGTAACGTGTCGCAATGAAGGCTCTGATTGGTCAAGAGTAATATACCCGCATTCTATAAACTGTTTAAATCAAGAGTAATATACCCGCATTCTATAAACTGTTTAAATCAAGAGTAATATACCCGCATTCTATAAATCTTCGACTAACTTTTGCTCGGAAGCTCAGCAATACGCAATTTCCAAGTTGCTCAATAGTTATGTCCCTTTGTGGAACTCTTACGCACAGTGAGACGCAAACATACTATCGTCCACACGCGGTGGGTACAAATGTTTATCGCTGCCTTGATATATTGCCTAAAGGCCGATTATCAGACATCACGCAACCACCCAAACTGCAGGGACACACAATATTAGTAAGTTTATTAGTATTTGATGAAGAAATAGTTCAAACAAAAAATCGATATTCACCATTTTTCTTTGATTAAAATATCACTCGTGCAGAAGAGGAAATAAAAAATAATTTCATATCTAATTTAATGACCTAATTCAATCAAATATTATTCTTGATACGGTCAGTTTAATGTATACCAACGGCTGATATAAACAAAATTTACACTGTTATTACTTTTATCCGTATTAACATAGCTATTCTATAGTATATGTATACGTTCAACAGAACACTGAACGTACCTCTATCACAGAAGAGCTGATATCTCAGAAGTTGCGTATTGGCCGAACGACGTCATGCATATTAATGAGAAATTGTCACGCAGAGATCCACGGGTGAAGGGGGAGAGGAGCGTACACTTCAGCCATGGCTTGCTACGATGCGTCCCTCCGAGAAGTTTTCATTCATTTTGTTGATACGTCACCAGCTGAATGTGAAGTGCAAGTAGCTTTGCTTAAGGCTTACGGCCGCATAAGTGAGGGTACTTTAAAATACCAACGGCTGGGGCAATAAAGGACCTCCGTTTTAAGGTCATATCTAAATCTAAATGTTGAGCGATTGGCGACGGAGTAATCACTACCTGTATTTACGTCACAGGACAATGGCACGAGCGTGGCTCAGATTCACGACCTCTTGTTTACGAAGCACACGCTCTATCAATGAGCTATCGCGGTCACTCGGATCACCTCGGCCGGTTCCATTTAACCTCGGATGTATGATCTGCTTTCCGCCATAGTACGTATAACTTTGACGTATAACAACATGTTTAACGTCACTGATCAACTGGAACTCATATAACACTCTCAATGTTTGTAACTGTTTCTCATTGAGAATTATGCTGTTGTTGTTTTGATTTTTTTTTAAATAGAGGGCACTTTTCTAAGGCAATCTCGATAAATTCATTTAAAAAGGCCATTTTGATAACTACTTTCTTAAAGCGGCAGTTTATCCGGGAGAGTAAATAGACCGCCGCATTACAAATGTTAGGCTTAACTACACATCAGTTAAAGTGATTCCCACCTTCTGTGATGTCATCAGATTTTGCAAAATCAATGATTTACTTAGATTTATGCATGATAGGAACATAAATTTTGCTGGAATCATTTCCTATAGTTATTGTAAAAATCTTGCTAAAAATAAAATATTTCAAAAGTCTAAGTAATAAATGAATAATCAATGATACGTTTCAAAATATTTAATCCAAGGGCAATAACTCTGTTTTTATTGATTTCTTTATCAAGTCTATTATGCGATGATTTCCTTTATTTTTTACAGACATTTTGCATATTTTTGTGAAGATACAGTTTCATGAATTGTTATGAATGTTACCATATCTTCATAACCAGTGTGTATTATGGAATTTTTATAACGCTGTATAAGGAAAATTGCAATTTTCTGACGGTGATATATGATTCTGTTTATGTACGTCTCACATCTTAAAAAGTGTGATGACCTATGTACTTTATTTGATAATTTGTTAGTTTTAACTCTAATGAATGGAAATAAATACACATTTTAAACTTGTATCAGATAAAACTGCGAGTATGGAATTACCTTAATTAACGTCATGATCCGAGGTTAGATTTAGAGTACCGGAATCTGCCGAAGTTTACCGAATGCTACCGCGACCGGTACGGGGAAATAACGTGACGTCACAATACGCTGAATCGTGACGAATACGTTCTAAGAAAGAAACGTCATTTTGTAGAAAGTGAGTGAGCTTGGCTGATTTTCTGCGTCAGGAAACTTGCGATCGCACAACTCACCGGGAACCATAAGATATCTAGTCTTGTCAGGCTTGAATTACACAATAGGTTTGTAGTTTTTCGCAACTCCTTATGAAATATTTGTGTTTAAAATTTTCGATACAGAGAATCGTAATTTTTCTGCATTGTTTGGCATGACAGTACCCCCCCCCCCCCCCCCCCCTTGTCGTTTGGTAGTTTAGCGAGGAGCAGTTCCATCGGAAGTTTACATAATCTAGGTAGTTCCGCATACTTGAGCGTTGCTGAGGTGATAATATTATCATGTATGTACATGTATAAATTAGACTGTATAATATAAATCATTTTATTAAGAACATTAAATGCTATTTATGGTGATATATTTCTGCCATCATTTGTCAAATACTTACGTTGACTTGACAGTTACACATGTCGATTTATTAAATGATTATGTCAACTTGTCGGGGAAAAAACTATCGTTCATATTTTCTCATTATCTTTTGATCATGCCATTTTCTGACATGTACTCTCTGTCTGAAAATTAACATAATCATCTGATGAGTCGACAAAAAGATTTGACAAGTCGACATAATGACCTTACTTATGTTTAGTTTTAGACTTGTCAGATCAATATTAACGTTCATCTTACCAGATCGATATGTTGCTAAGTGGATAGCACATTATGGGCGTGAAAGCATTTTTACGCTTACTCTCCTAACTTTTCATTATTAGACAAGTGGACAAAATATCTGAAAAGTCGACATGATTTAACTGACAAATTGATACAGTGCTGCTATTTCACAAGTGATGGCAGAAATATGCCACCATAGTTTTTCATAAACCATACCATAATTTTGTTTTTAATTTCTTTTATGAAACATTGCCTGCTTCGGGTTAAAATAGTTTGTGAGTACCCCTTGCGTGTCGTAAGAGACAACTAAACGGTCCTTCGGATGAGACCACAAAAATCGAGGTCCTGTGTCACAGGTGTGGCACGATAATTTAAGGAGGTACTCGACATCGTCATAATGGCTGACTTCCTTTTAAAACATGGGTGAAAATATAAATATCAGCAATATCTGTCTATTCATTTCAAACTTCAGCGCTATCTGAGTAGGATTAGGAGCACGTCGACTACTGAACTGTAGATCGCGGGTTCGAGTCCAGCAGAGGTTTTAGAGGGTTTTTATGCCCCCGACATCGAAGATCGGGGGGCATATTGTTTTTGTCCTGTCTGTCATTCTGTAATTCTGTCATTCTGTCTGAAACTTTAACCTTGCTAATAACTTTTGAATAGTAAGTGATAGAGCTTTGATATTCACATAAGTATTCCTTGTGACAAGACCTTTCCATGGGTACCAACATTTTTTAGCCGTGTGACCTTGACCTTGGAGTTTGACCTACTTTTTGAAAACTTTAACCTTGCTAAGAACTTTTGAACAATAAGTGATAGAGCTTTGATATTTCACATGAGTATTCCTTGTGACAAGACCTTTCCGTGGGTATTGAACCTTTTGACCTTGACATTTGACCTACTTTTAATTTTTTTTTTTTTTTACATTGATCATAACTTCTAAATGGTAAATATTAGAGCTTTCATATTTGTACATAAGCATTTCTTTTGACAAGATCTTTTTACTGGTACCAAGATATTTGCCCTTATGATCTTGGCCATCTTCAGAATTGGCCATTATCGGGGGTATTTGTGTTTCACAAACACATCTTGTTTAAAGATTGTTTTCAACTAAAACTGCATTTTTTGACTAAATAAAGTAAATTTGAAAGTTTTCAATTTCAAAATATTGTTATACATATCTATATAATCCTCCAATATTCGTCCATGTCAAATTTCTCTGGTGTAACATACCTCCTTAAGTTCCTGTCCTGCTCTAAGGCCGTAAGCGCCAAGCATAAGCCTTTCATCGGCAATGGTGACGTTTCCGATTTAACCTCGCTAATTGATTTTCTAAAGATTCCGAACTCAGGACTCGCGCATCAATGCAATCGTCACTATATTGCATTTCGCCATGTAAAGGGAAGCACGTGATCGACAGTTTATTTTAGGAAACATTTCGTACTGATGGTATTTTCCAAAATCCAAAAATTGCAATAATTTTAAAGTTTAGATACTTTGAATTTCATATATTAGTGAACACGATCAAACAAATAAAATCACTTAAGGGTGATTCGTGATCTTTACATTGTCAATGGTGTTAATTCAATTTTTTGAAAGGAAACTACAGTGTATATGTTTCTCGGTAAGCCTCGCGTACACATTACATCCTTTGGATGCATTTATAAGTTAGACACTTAAATAAAACAGATCTTCCATTCCAAATGATTATGCCAACCTACAATAATAGTTTCTATTTTAAATTGCGCTTACATCAGGCATTTTTGGGAAGGGAAGCTTCTACATGCAATGTGTTGATCCCGTGTTAAGAGAAGACCCAGACCAAATTATTCCAGTATTACGTTTTTGAAAATCAAGCCCATAAAATAATATTCGCATTTGATATTACCGCTGTGTGAACGCTATTTAATTTGAATTAATTTAATGCGCATTATTTTACTTCGCATTAAATTTAATGCGAACTAAAATCCAATGCGCATCCGAAGTTAAGTAGTAAATCTTTCAAGTCAAGAACTCAAGTGCAGAAAGGCTATCGTTACGTCACTAGTTTATTTCCGGTAACTACTTCCGCGCTCACACATACACACAAAGAGCCAACTTCAATAGAAAATAAAAGCCTATTCTTTTTCCGTTAATATGTCAGGTATTTTGCCTTCTTCCTGATACTAGCATACTTCGGACAAGACCGTATAAATCATGTCGGTCCTCTTTGTGAGCACTTCATTTATTATGCAAATGAGAGAACAGCTCGTTACCGGACCGGAGCACCTATTTTGGGTGTCTAAACGGGACATTTACGACTTCCACGAAAATACATTGTTTTGCTGTGTTTATTTATGTACAAATTTTTTACATAAAACAATAAACCCAGCCATATGTTAAAAGTGCGAATCTGTCAGGGAAAAGGTCGCTAACATTTCTAAAAGCGGTTAAACGTGATAATTACTTGCCTTTCAAAAGCATATGAATAAACAAAACCCCTAGGCGTAAAACGGAATAATTTACCAAACATATATAAACCAGCATCTGTCATAATGATAGATATAAATTGTTTTGAATTGTTATGACTGATGGTTATGCTTAAACATTTAAAACCCATTTAACAACCTCAGTTTGTAACATTACAATTACGAGATGCCCTTAAATGAGAATTTACATTGTACATTCCATTTTCATTTTATATATATGATATACGTTTTCTTGGTAAGCCTCGCGTACACATTACGTCCGAAGATGTACTGTAGAATCCTAAATATACGCGAGGAATTTTTATCGCGTAATTTCGCGAGAGGCATCACTCGCAGAATAAAAATACTCGCTTTTATTTTTCTGTTGTTAAAATACATGCAAGAACTTAACGCGATTTGACATACATGTATACGATCCATTTCGCCATATTTTAAAGTACTCGCGTATAATAAGGGACCTACAGTGTATGTATGCGAAGGTTGTCCGAATAAAAACATGGTCAAGTTCAAGAGAGAAAAAATAGCGTTGTCTTCTAAAATGTTCATCATCCTTTAGTACATTATTCTTCAATATGCATATCAAATTTCAAATAGATATACGCTTACATAAAACAAGTTTGTTGTCCTTAAAAAAACTGCAATACGTGGACCAGAGGCGTGTACCTCTAGCAGAACCTTAATATTCTGGGTTTAAATAAAAATGTGTTTTAAAACATTTATTTTCATATCTTGGATGCTTCATTTTTAAAAGTCTTATGACTAGAGCTATAATGAGATGTAAGATGGATAATCAATTTGTAGCTTTGACCTCTAACCCTGCATTTGATTTAGACCTGAAAGTCAAAATTCAACAGAGGTCACAATTTGCATGTCTACATAATTTAGACATGTATTGCCGCTTCACGCCGGTACACTTAATAAAGCGCTTTAGCCCTGCTCACTACATCAGGATATTTCCAGTTAAACAAGTTACTGTACCACGTATGTGTTTATAGCAGAAACATGGTATTCTAGGTGAAATACCTTAAGGTCATAGATCTACGTTACCCAAGATTTTGGAATCGTCAAATAAAGTAGGACAACAATGTACCAATCCAAAGACGTATTTGAAGGATTTCAATTTTCGGGTAATGTTTTCCATTGAATTTTCAAGTAAAGATTTGTGAATAATGCAAAAATAAAGGTGGTTTTATTTGAAGCTTTTTTGATATATTAACAATATCAAAAATAATTACAAATAATTTTACAAAATTCTATAAGCTAACAATTTTAACCTATGTCCTTAATCCTGCAACATAATGAGCTCGAATTTCGGTTTTTTTCCCTCTCATTGAATTTCACCAATAGTGCCAACGTTTAGACCTGACAACAATAGTAACCTTTTATGTTGCGTGTTTTATTATGAACAATAACAGCTATTTTGCGTATAGAACATTTTTCTTTCAAATTTTCTTCACAATAGTTTATGAAACATTGCCGATCACGAAAAAGCAAGCAAGCTTGCTCATGCTGCACATTCTATGAAATAGCTTGTTGAAATGCTCAAACATTCTGTTTAGTCGTATAGTGCCAGGGCCCAGCTAAAAATCGACCAAAAATAATAGGCATTTTTCCGAGTTAATCTTGGGGAAATATATGGAATTTTGGGATGAACTTTGGTAGTAATGTAGAAAGATTATGTATGAATA